>NC_059383.1:32383800-32683800 GCF_019703515.2 Myxocyprinus asiaticus | reverse complement strand
CAGTACTCACTGAGCTACCCAGGCCCCAGTTCTTATTTGTTTTTGAATATTATTAAAGATGACATGAAATGGCATTCACTGTGTGTTTTAATAGTCTATAAATTGTCAAATGAAAATTTTGCCAGTAATGTGCTTTTTGAACTGTGTCAGAATATAAATATAATATTTTATAACAAAAGACAATAACAAGTCAAATCGGTTTAATTTGTGTAATTCATGCAAAAAATTGAGTACATTTTTACAGAAAAAGTTTTTTCCCCCTAAACTTATTTTCAGCTCTCAACATAGCTTTTCCCAGTATCTGTGTCCATTTGTTTTTGTTTGAATGTTATTAAAAGACAACATGAAATGGCATTCGCAAAGCATTTACTTCCGTAATGTTACATATTACTGAGTGAAACTGAAAATTCAGTGGGAAATAATGTGGGGCAGGACTTAATTTTATCAGGATTTAATTGAAATAAAATGAAATTTAAGACAACAATTTTATTGGATAATTTTTGGCAGAGGCTATTTGTACTAAGTGCAAATAGCGATTGATGCTATTTACACAGTGCAAATAGCAACAAAAGGCATTTTCTTTGCACTAACTGCAAATAGTGTGGCAGATACTATTTGCACTATTAATTAAATAGCAGTGTATTTATTGTTTATTGTGTTTATTTAGAGTCCCATAGACGCCCAACAACCCACCCCTACCCCTAACCCTAACTTTACCTTACAAAAATTAACCATGGTTTTACTACAGTAACTATATCACCATGGTATTTTGTAGTAAAATCCTAGAAACCACAAAATAAAAACATGGTTGCTATATTAACACCATATTACTGTAATAACACCATGGTTAATTACACAAAAACATGTTTACTACAATATTACTATGGTAAAACCATGGTTACATTTTCTCAGATCCAATCTTTGTCTCAACTCCCGGACCATCAACGTGAACAAATCAATGCAAAGCAATAAAACTTTAGATTAATTTTGATTTCTTTTTAATAAGAAGTATTAAAAGGAAACATTAAGAGTAGAGACAGGAAGCAGAATGGGGAAAAGTGGGACAAAAGGGGGAATCAAACCCAGGTCCATTAGCATGAAATAAGCATACCCACACCGTCTTTACGCAATACGCTGTTGATGCTGACAACTGAAGGTGCAATTTGTCTTTAATTTCTCTGTTTCTACCAGACCATTTAAGAGCAAACAGCCACACTGTGTGGCAGGTGCTTTTTACACCTAGTGCAAATAGTCACTCCAATAATTTTTCCTGCCCATGTGGCCTTGGTTAAATCAGCAGAAAAGAAAAGTTGTTTAGGAGACTGGGACATTTATGACATTTAGATAAAAGATTATGAAAACAGTGGTGCACAATAAGACCAAGGTCAGGTTCAATAAAAAGGTTTAAGGTTTCTTGCAATATTGTGTTATAACTGTACAACCATTTACTCTTCCACAGTACAATAATGGAGTTTTATTTTGCCTATTTATAAAGTGCAATAGGCACTGGAGGAGAAATGCGCTCTAATGGGAATAAAGCTGAAACTGGATTTGAAATGCGAGATCTTTCACCTTTGCTGTGTAGCTGTCTGAAAGTGAATAATTTGATTCGTATCCTGAGACTCGATAATAAATAAACTCAACTTCTGAACACTTCTGCCATGCTCTAAGTAAATGCACATCTCATCCTAATGTGTTACTGATGCTATCAAAACGAATTTGCAAATAAGAGTTTAAGAAAAACACTGTCACTGTACTTACAAACATAAATCTTACTACTGGATTGTTTAGTGTTGTAGCAATACATGTAAAAACACTCAGGATGGCACCATATTATCAATGAACTACAGTATTACAAGGCCTATTTTTGAATCTAATCGTTTCTGTAGTCTCTCATTAAACTGTGCTGCTGCCCAATATGTCATCACAGAGACATGCATTAACTGAAAAACATGAATTACGATGTACTTTATATTAATGCATGACCACATGAGCTATCAGAAATCTGCATATATTTGAATATTTTCAATAATTGGCTTAAATTCAACATGAAATGGAGTTCCATTTTACTTCCGTAATGAAAATTATTTTTTATTACTTTATCCATTGTGAATTGATTGGATCATGAAAAGTTGTCTCTATATGATAGGTGGTCGGAGAGAAGGGGGTGAAGAGGGCTTGGTGATGTCCGAAAATGAACGTCATTTCCGAGGTGAAGCCATTACATTTGATACAAAATTATGAAGACATTTTTTTTTTCTCTTTGGAAATATGAATTTTGCACAGTAAAACCAGTAATGAGCAAGTATGAAAGCAAATAGGATTCATATAGACCAGATTATTCAAATATTACATATATCTGCAATTAGCAACAGATTTCTACCAGCTAAACTGTGAATTATCAAAATACATGTTCAACCTTTTTAGCACCAACACCATTTCTCAGGCCTGGTGTATCAGAGAATGTGTTTGTGTGTGTGTGTGTGTGTATGTGTGTGTGATGAGCTCATTAAAGTTGGGCCTAATCCATTAGAGAGGCAGATTACATATCACAAACACACTCTCTCGCCCATCACTGCATAATTACACATATGAAAGCAATAAACAGCTTCAATAAGCTGCCTCCGGTCATTATGATAGTGACGATAAAAAGAGAACATTTATCTGACAACTTGGGGAATGAGACAGAGAGAGAGAGAGACAGAGAGAGAGAGAGAGAGAGGAGACAAGACAAAGAATATGTCCCTCTTTATTACATAACATCTTCCCTTTCTCTCTCTCTCTCTGTCACTTTCTCTCATTCTCAGTAATGCAAAGCTTTGCGGTGTGCAGTGCATAGCCTCGGCTGCAAATAAATCCTATGTTTTCTCAGAGAAGTATACATAAATCACAGCACAATACCCCCCCATCCCCCCCGCCTCGCCCGTGTTTGCTTTTACTTATCTAATGAATAAAAAAATTAAAAAACAAGCCCAAAAGCTATCAAATTGGGGACTCTCTCTCTCTCCTCCTCCTCTTTTCTCTCACATTTCCCTTTTCTTTCCTCTCACGACCGAGACACAAAAGTAAAGCTCTAAGTGGACTTGCTTAATTGCTTAGGGATTATTTATGAGTTTCATACTACCAGGCTACTTGTGGTGTCTTCCTTTTATTCACTCCCCCTTTTCTTCTCTGTGCCCTTTTGACTCCTTTCTGGTGCCTTCTTCGACATGAAATTGAAGGCACAATGAGAGCTGTGAACAAGCTTTTGGCACAAGTGATCCATTAAACTTCTGTGCTTGTGTGTAGGGCTGGGCAGTATGATGGTATATATAGCGTGACAATGTGTCAGCTGGTACTGTAAACCTCAAAAAGTGGTCTGACACTGCTTAGGTAATGCAAAACAAAAATTTTCCACAAATCTTTCATACGATTTAAAATAAGGTTCTATTTGTTAACATTAGTGTAACTAACCCATGTTGACCCAGCCTGCTGTTACCACTAACTACCAGTGACTCGCTCATGTCTGCTGTTAGACATAAATGGGTAAAACGCGGATCACATGAAACATCAAACCCTGGGGTAAAGACATGTTATAGGTTGGGATGGGGTGAAAGCAGCCATCTGACCTCATGATGCTCTGTCAACCATCTGAAAAACTCAAACTGGTAGAGGATGAAAGGAAACACAGATTGAAAGGAATGAGAAAGTGAGAAATGCACAGAAATTACCGTAAATGTGTGACATTATTTCGAGTTTTTGTCCAAACCAGCAACGACCACAACAAGCGACAGGATATTATGTCAGTCAGTTTCTGTGGCGTTGTTCTGGGTCCTACTTCAAATAACTGTACAGTGGCTGTGATTGTGTGCTGTCGCACAGTATTTTCATAGTCAGTGTGGACGGACGAATTGCTTGATGCTGGAAACATGTCGCATCTTGTATGGGTAGTGCAAAGCGTTGATAATTTATGGAAGGAAGGCTTCAGAATATCAGAAGCCACCTCTTCTCTCCTTGCACTGTGTTTTCGAGAGAGAGGCCACAGCAAAGCCAGTCCTCAGGGACTATTTAGCACGCTTACAGCAGTAAGCAATCATTACAGCAAAGAACTGGCTCGCTTTAAATGGAGTTAACACACAGGCTGGAACAAAAATCGCCCACACCAACGCACACCAAAGCGCACACACACACACACACACACACACACACACACACACACACACACACTCAACAACAACAACACAATGTCCTTTCAACATCCTGGCACAAACAAAGTAAAACATGCTCTTTCTTGATGACATAAAATGGTAACATGTTCAGGCATGAAAACACACATAGACCTATTCTTTGCACACACATGCAATACGTATGTGAACACAAAAAGAGTCATCTATCCTAGAGGATTCAGCAATTTCGTCAATAATGCCATCATCAGATAGCCACTGACTAATTTGATTAAATATATAGGACCAGGAAAAAGAGAGAGAGAGAGAGAGAGAGAGAGAGAGAGAGAGAGAGAGAGAGAGAGAGAGAGAGAGAGAGAGAAAACACTATATCTATCATATCCCTTCAGAAAATATGCATTTCACCACCAGAAACATCTGGAGTATGTTGCCCTTATGTAAATTTTGGAGCTTCAAAATTGTGGCACCCATTCACTTGCATTGTATGAGATATACAGAGCTGAGATATTCCTCAAAAAAACTTTGTTTGTATTCAGCAGATGAAAGTCATACACATCTGGGATGGCATGAGGGTGAGTATATGATGAGAGAACTTTCATTTTTGGGTGAACTAACCCTTTAAGTTAACTTCATATTTGGAATTTAGCACCTATTTGGATTTTTTACAATGAAACTGGAAGCAAATGTGTGAAAACACACATCCCACCAGCCATGTGTGTGTGTGGCGGCTCTCTGACGTCACATGCTCTCTTTTAGAATTAGACTCCATCTGCCCTCATTAGACAAGACTCTCACAAACAATAAACTCAATAAACTCACATGCCCATTATTAGACTATTGCTTTCCAATGAATGCACTCTCTCTCACTGTCTTTCATGGTATTGAATCAGCCAATCACCCACCAGCTCCTCTACACAAAACAAATCTATATTTTAGCTCACAATCACAAATGGATATTTTAATGCGAACAATCAATATTTTTAGTTAAATTATTCACATGAATATTTTTTGGAGAAACTAAATTAAGTACCTATCAAAGCAAGTGTGTTAGAATACAAAACATACTACAGCATTAGGTCAAAAAATGCGAACTCAGACAAACTAAGAATATATCGAGAACTTGTTTAATTTGTGAGGATGTCCATACAGATCATATATATATATACATATATCTAGACTGCAATGGTTTTTGAGTAATGATAAACACGCTAGAACAGGTGCTGCTGATACAGTACTCAGCAGTCATTGAATCTGTCCACTGCACTTCAATAACTGTCTGGTTTGGTTCAGCTGCAAAATCAGACATCAGAAGACTACAAAGGACAGTTTGGACTGCTGAACGGATTATTGGTTGTCCCCTGCCCTCCCTTCTCCCCTCAATTCCAGAGTGAGGAAAAGTGCTGGAAAAATCACTCTGGACCCCACTCACCCTGCCCACTACCTTTTTGAACTGTTGCCTTCTTGCAGGCATTACAGAGCTCTGAGCACCAGAACCGTCAGGCAGAGGAACAGTTTTTTCCCTCAGGCTATCCATCTCATGAACAGCTCAAACTGCCCCATTGAACAATAATTATGTGCAATATACAGCTTAGTCTATTTGCATTTATCCAACATACTTCTGCCATACATTCCCTCACATCTGTATATAACAGATTTGTATTTTTATTTGTACATACATATATTTATATATATATTTGTCTTATTTCTATATATAATTATATATTCTAGTCACTTTTTATTTTATTCTATTTTTTATTATTATTATTATCTCTGTCTTCTTGTTGTATTGTTTGTGCACTGGAAGCTTCTGTCACCAAGACAAATTCCTTGTATGTGTAAGCATGCTTGGCAATAAAGCTCATTCCGATTCTAATTCTGATTCTGATAGCAGCACTGATTCTGATGAAAGGTACACTACTCCCTTAAGTTTTTTTTTTTTTCCTGACACTGATGTGTCTATGCTTAATGCTAGTTCTATGGCTCCACAAAGTGAAGCAGGAAGTTCAGCACTCATTCCGCAAGTCCAATAAATATTAATAAAAAGCAAATAAGAAAAAGATTGCAATACATCACAGTTTTAAATCATGATACACTAAGGAAATGCTGATACTGTTGTATCGTGACTCAGATAACGATATAAAATGTTATCGCCAGGTTCCTGCTTATTGCATCTCTACTACACACACATTCACAAGCTGCTCAATCATGTGACAATCACCAAAGCATTGACATTCCTCAGTTAAGGCCAGAACAGCCCTTCAAGACAAGTGCAGAGCACAGCAGTGTTATTTTAAGGTTATTTTGATTTAGTCTCTAAGGTTTTGCAACATCCACCCTCTTCCCATGATCACAGACGTTTGCATGTGTGTATACCTAGTGAAACTAATCTTATTTTCACCTCCGAGGATTTGTGATAGCGAAGGCAACAAACTCTATGGCTTTGTGTGTGACAGAAGGAAGAGCTGCCAAAAGTGAAATGGATGGAAGAAAAAAAAGTGGAACACAATACGGGACTTTTAATTATAAAGAAGCCCGAAATACGTACACATGGGACTCTTATTTTGAAATGTCTGCACTCCCAGTTGTGAGCTCACTGACGGCTGATTCACTGAGAAAGTGAATCTGATGCAAACTGTTAACCTGAGCTCCTGAGTTCAAACCCTCAGTTCTTTTCAGGTAATTTATTATAAGACCCAGTTCAAAAGAGTCATTTGTTCACAACTCTCTCGCGCTGGGTTTGTTGTTGCACGCGGTTATTTTTGGTCGCATTTGAAACCATTTTAGTCGCAGTCTGGAGCCCTGTATTAGGGTAGTCTGACTGGTTATGTACAGTTCTTGGATTGCGTGATGCATATTGCACACAAAATTGACAAGGCACAAAAATGGCAAGCTCCAATTTGATTGGATGGCTTTATGCAAGTCCCGTGAGTCAAAATGCACAGAGTGGAAGTTTTAAGGCTGCTACAATGAGCCCTTCAAAAGAAAAACTAGTCAGCCTAATCTCATGAAAAGCAGCATTATTGCAAAATTACTTTACGTGGTTCCTTACACATATTGCAACTGTTCCGAGGTAAAATGCCCACTGTGGGGTGCTTAAAGCAAGTACAATTTTCTCCCAAACATTATTAATGGTTACATTTTTAAGGTTAATGCTCTATTGAGTTTTAAATCAACAAAGCTGACCTCCCTTCTCTAAACGGTGAACATAAACCTAACCAGTAGTGTCATAAATAGCAAATGTGAGATGAAAAACACAATTGCCGAAGCAACCCTGTCTTTTTGTTGTGCTTCTATGACACTTTCAGCTCACGTGTCAACTTGCGTATCTTGTAGGACTTATACCCCAATCCATTGCATTGCAAGTGCAATGCTCTATCCGTTGAGCTACCGTGCAATTTAATCAGGCTTTAACAAGCTTGTGCTATGTCCCTCTGGTCCACTTGGTGGCAGTCTCTTAAGTATGAGTTTTGTTTTGCTGTCCTGATGGCAGCCTTTTATTGCATTTTCCCTCTCTTATTCTGTTCAATCATCTATAGATGCAGTACACCTGGGTTACCTCGTTAAGGGGTGATGAGCTTCCATATAAATCCACACCAGTTAGACTTGCTCAGTGTGGAGAGAGCCTTCAATTGGCAACTGCTGGGGGGCTTTTGAGCTTGCTTTGTGGTCTAATCAGAAATGTGTCTGTTCCACCATGTTGTTACTGATTAAGATACCCCTTTTGATGCTGTATTTGTGTTGTAGTCCATTTTATGTTACGCCTTGCAATGGCTGGCTGTAACACTTGTATATGTAGTTGGTGATGTAATTCAAACTTTTAAGTAAATAGCAAGTAAACAAGATAACCTTGTTTTCAAAGTTATGTCCGATTACAGATTTACTTGCCTCTATATGGCTTGTAAAAAAAAAAAGAAAATGTGGTTGGTCATTTTACATGCTCGTCAAGAGGTTACTTCCTGTGAGGTTCTTGGTGAAATTAAGCTGCAATATGGACCAGACTGTATTCAGATTATCAAAATTTTTCTACACAAGCATGCACACACACACACACACGCAAAAGAATGAAAAATCAACTCAACTCTTTCACCCTCAGAGAGGCAAGGACAGCAAAGAGCAGCAGTCACTTCAAGCACTTTCTAAAACATAATGGTTCCTTCCTCCGCAGACCCCCCGCAACCCCTCAAAACGACCTCCCCCATCAGCAGTCCCTCACTCAGCCCCCTGCCAGCCAGTCTGTAGCATTTTAGAATGATTAAAATCTTTAATAATTTAAAACACAGTCCTCAAAGAGGGAGGGAAAAGAGGGACTAAAGTAAAAGAGATAAGAAATAAAGAGAGAGAGAGAAAGATAGAAAAAGAGAGGGATGGTGGCTGCTGCAAGGAAACACTGTTTCATATTCCTGCTCTTTGAAGAGAAATGAAATAGTGTCCTCCCCCCACGGGGCGTAAGAGCAGCACATGAGCTCCTCTTTCTCCTTAATTTACTTCCTTTCATTTGTAGACACCCTCTGTGCAGTCGGGAGGGCGGCCAAGACTGCCAGCTCCAGCCCCTGTGCAGCGGGGACATTGTTTTCTATTTATAATGCAAAAACATTTCACCCAAATTGTGTCTGTGAAGACCTGGGTCAGAACAGAGAGTTTAACATGTTTGGGATGAAGATGGGTTGGATGGTTTGGAAAGCTCAGAAGCAGTTTTTTTTTTTTTGGTCATGCTAAAATAACGCTATCACACGCAAAACCTTTGCGGCTAGTTTTAAAAATCAGAGAAATCTCAAGTGACTGACTCAGAAGGTCTTAAAACAAAATTTTAACATGCCAGTGTACTTGGAGGTATGGTATAAATTCGCATTGAATGTACCAAACTAATTATGAATAATAAATACTTATGGAACACTGCCATAAATAAACAGATATTTAAAGACTACCAAAGCAAATTTCAAGCATTGCCAAAGATTGTACTCTCAGACTCTATACTGCAGAAATAGTAGTATAGTATGCATACTGCACAGTATATTATATTATACTGTATACTATAGTATGCAAAGTTTGCACATTTTCAGTATGCATGTAATGACCTAAAACAAATGTTCAGTATACAACAGAGCACTATACGTTCTTATCTCTATTTTGCCTCATTATTTGATCAGACTACCAAAATGTAAGACATTTTTACAAAAAAATTATTTAAAATGCAAAATAACCATATCTATTTTCAAGATGTGAAACTATTTATTTATTTAACTTGATGAGATCATGTGCCTACAATGTAGCACACTACTGTTTGAAATGTTGTTGCATAATGCATATGGTTTTAACTTACTATTTTCAGAAAATGATATCAAAGTTCCTTTCAAGGCAAGTCACTCCACATGGCGACCATCTTTAGAACGCTTCGGGCAGCTATTTTCTATGTTAACAAGCATCATGAAAGTGCAGCTCCTATCTGCTTCAATGGGGAAAGACTAAAATCTCCAAAACGGTTGGTCAAGATTATGATCAAAGAACATATTTCAAATCAGCAGTAAAATCTGACAACAATGGTATCATAAATAGTACTACCTTAGCTCAGATCACGGTGAAAACACTATTTTTTCAGGCGGCTCCAAATAATGCACATTCTCAAGTTAACTGACAAGCGATGTCTGCATCTAAAGGTGACTGGCTCTTTTAACTATAAGGCAGGACTTCTGTTTCTACACTGCTATATCAGGTGTTTCAATATCTCACATTAATTTTAAAGGTGCAGTAAGTAAGATTCAGAAACTGATGTTCAGTATTCATATAAAAATTCAGTATTGATGTGATTCCATCACAACCGTCATTTTGATATATCGATGCGCTATTGTTTTATAATAATAGAATGTATATATTTTCTGGATAACCAAGTTATGTTACACTACTGAATGGGTCTTTTTGCATAATCCTGAACATTGTCTAGCATTCATTTCATGTGTTATTGTAGTTTAGCTAAAATGACACTATATTTCACATGCTTTGCAGTTATGTTAGCTTACCTGTCCAATAAGAAGAATGCCAATTCAGGTTCGGTTTTGATCCCCAAAAACGAATGAAGGTCCCACCAGGAATCAAATGCCCTTCCGATGTTCACTCTAGTTTTCACTTGACCATGATCACGTTCCCACTTAGCCAGACGGGATTCAGTAGATAAATGTTTTTTTGTCTTTTTTTGGCTTACTCAGAGTTTGTGTAGGAGTCGGTGTTGTGCAGGAAGTCGGACGTTTGCTGGATTCCATCTCTAAGATAAAGTTACCTAGTGTTGCAGACTGTCTGTTGACACGGAAGAGAAGTTTTTACTGAGGCAAGGCTCTCGGGAGCACGCATAAACATCACATCCTTTAGATTTTCCCGGCAAAAGCAACCCACTCCCTTTGCATGAAAATAAGTCTACAGGCTTTAATAGGCAACCTAGGAAGTCTGGGAAGGGCTTTTTAAGTTGCGTTACAAGCCGTTCACACATTGGCAAAAAAAAAAAAAAGGCGAATATTACATGAAAATATTTAGATATTGCACCTTTAATATAAGTGGTCATTCTCGGGCTAAACAGTCTCCAGTAATATCCACCTTTTTCCTGAATGCATAAGTGTCCCTGTTTACTGAACGCAAAAGTGATGCCTGTTTTCAGTCCAAGTGATGGCCTGAGGTGAGTTACGTTGATATCATTAACTACTTTGTGAGCATATGACAGCCGACAACCGCACAAGTTGAGCATCAACTTATTTTTCCTCCAACTAACACTTCAAATGTTTGTTGTAGTTTTTACATTGGTTCTTATGCAGACCAGAACCAGAAAAAAAGTCCAGCAGTAACAAGAATCATCATGGTGGTGCCCAGTGGTTGGTCAGGGAAACTGTGGATATTGTGTATACTGCACAGTTTTCTGTCAATAGTAAGCTAGTATTTCATTCTGAAAATAGCAATGTTTGCAGACTAAATCCCAACTCAACAAAGTTTCTGGTAAGCTGGACAAACTCCTTTCTGACTCAAACCAATTCAGAGTTGTCTCTCTCCGGTCTCTCTTCCTCGGCAGGCCTGGAGGTAACGTGGCCCGGGGAGGACTGGACTGTCTCTCACAACTAGAAAAATTCCTGCCTGGATCTCCCTGCAGGGACCTGGCAAACCACTTACATGGCCAAACAAAAATCAATAGCTTAATGATCCAAAACCGGTAATAGAAAAATCCCACACACCCTCTGAAACAATAAAATGTCTTTTGGCAAGTGCAACTCTTACCTGTGCCCCTGTGTGTGTGTGTGCTCACTGTTTCACATATGCATATAATAGTACACAATATGGCCTGCTGTATTTTCTAACTGATACACAGTGGCACCAAAAAGTACCTGGACACAAACCAAACCTAAAACAGCATGAATGTTGTTGCATAAAGTAACATAATCTCAGAGCAAGTAAAATTTATTTTAAAGAAATTGTACGGATGGGCTAATACAATTTCAAGTTAGGTTTCAAATGATAAAACAATAGATATACAATATTGCTAAAAATTAAGATGCGTATTTTGAAATGTTTTAGTTGTCAACCGTTAGTGGAACTTAGAAACATTGCTTGTATTTAGTTCCGTGTAAACTTGAGGGGAAATGACTTCATACATCCACTGAAAATCAACTTGGCACCAGTTGGTAAAAAGTAATTGCTTAAACGTCTCAGAAAAATGAAAGTAGTTCTAGCATAATTTGTTTGCAGATGACACTTGCTTTAGCATTTTGTACTGGAATTCATGCATTTTTAAGTGTGACTGGAGAGTCCAAATACTTTTTGCTGCACTATGTATTGATTTTCACTATACCACCATGTTTACTTTCCGGACAGCAGTGGGACTCTGGAAGAAGTGGGATGGGATAAAAAAAAAAAAGCTTGTGCCTGCATGGCTTATATCATAGATTTATTAGCATAGGTCACGGCCAAATCAAAACCTTGACCCATGTGTTCAGCACAATTTATAAGCATCTAACAGTCACTAGTGGCATTTGGCAGGGGATTCACCGTTCTTTCCAGGACCGGGTGCCGGTGAACACTGGCCGTCCGTTGGTAATTTAGTGATCAGAGGACAGCTTGTACTTAATGATTTATTCTGGGCCCTTGTAAAAGATCACAAGAATCTGGTTGTTAGCCGATGGGATAGAGGCCGTACAGGGTCACTGTACTGCACTGCAGTGTACTGCTGTGTGGTGTGTACGCTGACATAAAACACTGGGATGCCACATATCATCAGCCGCATGGTCCTTGAACCAGCCGTAAAGATGATAAGGCTGTTTAGAAACATGACGTAATGGAATGGGTGACAAAAATAGGGTTACATGTACAGATTTGTGGATGCCACATGCAGGTAAAAATATCAATCTTCCTAGTGTGCTACATGGAATCAGCCCACAAATGAAAGCTAATGTTGAAGGAATGAGCTCATACAGCAACTAGCCTATTTATCTGCATTCTAACCTCCGAATGAATTCTAGGAAATTTGTGATATTTGTTTTCTGTCTAACAAGAAATGTGAGAAGTGTGAAATGTAATCTGATCATTAGATAATCATTAATTTTAAGTGTATTAAACACCAGTTTGATTAAACATAGCAATCATAAAATCAAACAGCAAGATGCTATTTGCTATTTTACACTAAATAATCAGTAAATTACACATTACTAGTTATTGCCGTTCGCTGATTGGTAATGTTATCCATAATCATAATCATGTAATCCATAAAAATTAACTGTAATCTAATTATGTATGCACATTTTAAAATTGTATCTAATTACAAGTTCTTAATTTTTTAACCTGATTACACAGTCCATATTACATGTAATCCATTACTAACCAACAGTGCATACACTACATATTTACACAGCAGGTACATACTGTACATTACCAGTCAAGAGTTGACTGGGCACTCTTGACTGAATGTATGTTTTTCAAAATCTTAAAAACCTTGTCATCTAAAGCTAAAATGTGTGAAATTAGTTGTGAAGACAAATACAAATTGTGCCCATAGGAATGTCTTTACAAAACAAAAAGAGGCCCCCTCTTTTAATTAATTATGAGTTGGAGTGGAAAGTAAGGAAAAGCAGCCAACAAATGCCCGGTATGTGAACTCCTTTAATATCGTTTCAAAAACATCTCAGTTGACATCTAATGAAGTTGGTTGAGAAAATGCCCAGAATATGCAAAGTTGTTATCTAGACAAAGGCTTGCAACTTTGAAGAAGCTAAAATATAAGATAGTTTTGATTTGTTTACATTATTTGGTCACTGTATTATTCTCATTCTTCCATCTGTGTAATTTAATAGTTTTGAGACCTTTACTATTATTCTAAAATGTGAAAAATAGCAATAATAAAGAATGTTGGTGTGTCCAAACATTTACTGGTGGTGTATACATGGTGTTTTACAATATGTATACTGCATATTTAAAATAATATTCAGCCAGGACCAAAAGTGAAAAGTCAGTGAGTGTAGCACAGCTCTACAACGTGAGCGGAGTTGTCATGACGACTTGTAATCCTGAGCGCTCCCCGAGGCAGCAGGGAAATCAGGAAGGCAGGGCAATGGGGACCGAGGCTATTCTTAAACACACACCAACAGGCAAATGCAATTACAGGCACAGGGAGACAGAGGCCTAACCAAATCAGTTTGGGGTGGGGGGTTTGTGGGGGGGAAACTCACCCAAATGCAGACCTCTGCTCTCCAAATGGGGGGTGACATGGTGTGGTGTCCGCAAACATACACCCACAGCAGGCTGCTGGCCCACATTTGCTCACACACACACACACACACACACACACACACACACACATACATATATATATATATATATTTACCCACATACCAGCTGTTAGAGACCAAAAGGTAAGCTGATAAATCTACATTTTTCATGCTACGTATTATCAAATTAGAGGTATTACCCTCTACCACACACACACACACACACACACACACACACACACACACACAAATTAGTTACAGATCAGTTGGACTGTAACTTGCTTTGAAATTGCAACATAATACATAAATTCCAATGTAAGACCAATAGTCTTACCCAAGTTCATAAATGTACTTTAATTTTCACTGAAACTGAAAGACAAAAAGAACAAAATAACTGTTTCAAGTAGTGAAATATTCCTGTAATTAATTCACCGCTACAACCACAATTTGCTATTGGAGGCATGTTGTATTTATAATTTAAGGGAAGGGGATGTTCTCATTCTAGTGAGCAATTTATTGGATAAAAATTTGCATAATTCCCTGTGTACAAGATAAGTCATCAATATTCTTGGTCCATTTTACTGGTAGAGAAAGACTACATTTTAAATGTTTAAACCTTGCTGTTAATATATTCGTCAACTTTAAGGAGCACATTAGAATATACATGGCTAACAGACATGAACTTAAAAAAAAAAAATGTTGCTTTTGAAAGTTCATGTACCCTGAAATCAATCCCATACCGCTGACAATCTTCCATCAGACATTTTGCATAATTTCATCTATGGTCACTTTTCCCTCTAGTGTTACTGATAGCGTGTTGTGCAAGCAACCTCTGAGGTAAGAGTTTTGGTCCCATGGAAACCAGGAAGTATTTGCATTCACATAAACAATGGTAAATACGATTGAGATGTTGAATTTTTGTAAAAAAAAAAAAAAAAAAAGCATTTTTACTCCACTGATGGTTAGGTTTAGGGTTGATGTTTGGGGGTAGAAAAAATTAAATAATGCATTCCTGTTGACTGCATTACATCATTAACCACTAAAAATACAGCTTGCTTTTGGTGCCACTCTGTGGACATTTCACCCAGAAACTGGAGCTCACACATGCCCATATATTTGACAACACTTTCAGCTTCGGCCACAAGGGGCAGTGATTTTAATTTCAGTAAGCACAGGCCGATTTCAGCAGCAAAACTTTCGACCTACTGTGCAATCAGTCTTGAAATAATAAAGTTAACTTTTGACCTATTCTAGAACTATTTTATATCTTCTTAAACATACAAACATACCTAACATCTGTTGCTTTAACCTTTGTAACCCACATGGTAAAATGTCGATTAAATCTCTGTGGCCTGTACTGTATAATCGAAGATGTTGTGTCGACCTTTGCTTTGCTTTCTGAAAACACTTTCACTGTGCTTTCAAAACATGTATCTTGCAGTTGTGTGCTTTATCAGCACAAAGGCCAGGCGAGCACTCAACTTGAGTTGACCTCTATGAGTCACAGCAATCATTTCTCATAAAGCGCCTTGATAAAGTCAACTAATCAGGTTTAATGTGTGCTGCGCCTTACCAGGGGTCCACCTCCTCCTCTCGAGGACTGGATGAGATTCTTTAACCTGCATGTGCTCTTCTGTACAGCTGCGTAACGGATTCCTAACTCTGTTCGCCCCAAGTTTTGACCCTGTTGTCCCCAGAGCGCCTGAGTGTGAGAAGCCTGCTGTAGTCAGGTCTGTCTGCCTTCCCCTCTGCGTTAATGAGCAGGGTAATTACTGATGGCCTAACCCTGGCTGAGGGAGCAGGCCTGGTACTATTCAGAGGCACACTTCCTCACACACACACACACACACACACACACACACACACACACACACACAAGCACACACACACACACACACACACAGTTCTTTTAATTAAAAATACCTCTAAGCGGATCGGAATACTACTAATAGTACTGGAATACTACTTCCAGTAATATTTGTGTGCACACACAGACACTGTGATAAGGGCTGGGTGATATAGCAAAAAAAAAAAAAAAATTCTCGATCTTGATATTTCTTATCCTTTTGATTATATTCAATATATAATATATATCTTGATATTTATGTATTTATGTAAAATGTTTTAAAAAAGCGATTTTTTTTTAAATCATAGGAACCATCATTTCATGCAAACAGCCATTGTTGCCAATTAGATTCAAATGTTTTTTTTGTTATGCAATCAAATCTTTGAGTTCTGAATTGATTAATTGAAATGGCCAGTTTGAACTAATTCACAGACTCGAACATACAACCTCTAATGCTGTTTTTGCTATTGAAGTTTAAATCAGTCGTAACACTCTCATACACGAGTTGTAAAACTTAATGGCCATTAAAGTCATCAAAATATTTGCGATGCTGCTTAATTTTATTTTGCCCAGGCCTAAAGAAATGTATGTATCGGCCAGGCTGACTGCATTGGGATCTGAAGGTGTATATGACAGAAAGGATCAAAACATTTCCCCCCGAGCAAACAGGCTTCGTTGACAGGAGCACAGTCAAAGTTTTACTCTCCCTATGATTAAAACATGGCCGCCCCTGTTCACTCACCCCTCCGATTCTTAATGAGTGAACTGTGCTGCTGCTGTTGAGCGCGCTGGCCTGTGAACACTCGTCCACATCACAGCCCCAGTACATCAGAACACTTCAAACACCACAATCCACAATTAACTGACAAGACAACTGGCAAATGCAATCTCAGCAGAGAAAACAATGACTGGTCCCTCAGAGAGGCAACCATGTTTTGTGTTGCTAGTTGCTAAGCTAAGACAGTTTGATAGCTTTCGTAAATCAGTCTTTTTGTGTGCTATAATGTTTTGAGAAAGCATCATAGAGCAAAATCACACAGCTGCGATCAGAAAACTATTAGGTTTCTTTGTACTCACCTCCCTTCAGTGTGTTTATGCTTCAGACATTGTCACAAACTGTAAAATGAACTAGTGCTGTGCAGTATGACAGTATACCCAGAGGTGAGGGATTTGAGTTACATGACTCGTGTCTGACTTGAGTCACAAATTTTAGGACTTTCGACTTGCTTGATTAAAACAAGAAAATGACTTTAACTTGAGAGCAAATGACTTGAGACTCAACTTTGACTTGAAGTGGAGGACTGAACCTACAAAGAGAGGCATGACAGTCAACAAAGGCAATTTAAATCTGTTATAGAAAATCGTTTATACGAACAAAGGAAAATCTTCACTTAAGTTACTATTTGTAGTTCATCGTGTTAAAAGAAATGGGTAGCCTAAAAGTCAGTAGGCAATATTTTTATGTAAACCCCCCCCCCCCCCCCCCCCCCAAAAAACAAAACAAGAAGAACAAATAGTTTAAGTGAACTCACCAGTTAAATTCCAATCCAATCGAAAAATATATTTCCGTATTCACATAATCTCACAAAATCTTGACAACTGACCGAGATGGAGAAAATGTTCTAGTTGCTTTACAGCGATGCAAGTGCTGAGCTGTTGCACTCCATTGCTGTCCAAGAGGAAGTTAAAGGCTGTGTCTCAAAACTGCTAAATTGCCTTACTAGACATCACCTTTGAATGTCTATCTAGCACGTGTTTGCAGAGAAAAACAATGCGGACGGAAGCACAAACGCGTTCGGTGTGAACAACAGCCCCCACAGGCTCTAAATGCTGCGGTTTTGACACCCCAAAATGCTGTCTACTGTATGTAGGCAGCTCACTAAGTCTTAAGACACAGCCAAAGTCTAATGCCAGTCAGAGGAAATCTGTCATGAATATTTCGATTCAATATCTGCCTCCCCAATTCACGCAAAAGTTTTTATACACGAAAAAGAAGTTTTTTTTGTGTGTTTTAAGATTGCAAAAAAAAGTTGTTTAAAGTATGTTTGCACTGTCACATCACTTCTGTGAACACAGTGTCTCGTAAGGACTAGAATGTTTTTCATTTTCAATAACTTATTATAAACAGTAATTAAATTTTTGTTTAAAAAATAATTATTGTGGCATTAATTCATTCATATGCAAAAATGTACTGTAGTAAGCCAGTTAACGCTGCACAAGCTCAAAACGTGCCAAACATGACAAACGATCAACCTCCAAAAAGAATCTCTTTTGGCTATAAGGACTTCGAATTGGACCGTGTCAATAAAAAAAGATTTGCCAGATGCACAATATGCAATGCAAGGATATCGGACACAACCACCACAACCTCAGAATTCATCTGACATTTCAAGAACCACACGGAAAGGTAAGTAAATAATTTTGTTATGGATAGATTTCACCAATATCTAGATTTCACTAATATCTAGAAAGATTAATGTGCAAAATTACTGTTTTTTTTTTTTTTAAGGGTTGTCAGTAAATCAAAATAATTATTCACGATTATTCTCATGTTTTTTATTTTTAGAGCGATTAATAACACGTTTGAAATCAGCTGACATTTGCCTTTTTACTCGTTTCTTTTAATGATGGAAAATAATATAAACACAGTTTTAATGACACTGTGTAGTTTTTTAGCAGTGTTTCGCTCAAGGATGATATTTCATACTTTTTTTTTATTTTTATGTTTATCCCCTTTTCTCCCAATTTGGAATGCCCAATTCCCACTACTTAGTTGGTCCTCGTGGTGGTGCAGTTACTCACCTCAATCTGGGTGGCGGAGGACAAGTCTCAGTTGCCTCCGCTTCTGAGACCGTCAATCCGCGCATCTTATCACGTGGCTTGCTGGGCATGACACCGCGGAGACTCCGCATGTGTAAGCTCATGCTACTCTCCGTGATCCACGCACAACTTACCACATGCCCCACTGAGAGCGAGAACCACTAATCGCAACCACGAGGAGGTTACCCCATGTGACTCTACCCTCCCTAGCAACCGGGTCAATTTGGTTGCTTAGGAGACCTGGCTGGAGTCACTCAGCACGCCCTGGATTTGAACATGCGACTCCAGGGGTGGTAGTCTTAGTCAATACTTGCTGAGCTACCCAGGCCCCTATTTCATACTTTTTAGCTTTTATGATAAATTCATAAATTTCACTGTGCAAACTGCAGATGTCTTTACTTTTGTTATACGTGTTGTAATCGAGTACAAAAATGTATGTATCTATAAACATTACGTTTGAATATATACAAATTATTTTATTTTCGTGGACCAACTAAGTAGTGGGAATTGGGCATTACAAATTGGGAGAAAAGGGGATAAACATAAAAATAAAAAATAAATAAACATGTAGCCCAAATATTAACTTTATTTATTTCTGTTTGGTACTGTGACTTGACTCAACTTGACTTGATACTTAGCAGGACTCGACTAGACTTGCTTGAGGTAAGAGACTTACTTGACTTGACTTGCTTGATTTGTCTGCACTGTGACTTGAGATTTGACTCGGACTTGATGGATAAGACTTGAGACTTACTTGTGACTTCAACATGTGTGACTTGCCACCACCTCAGGTGCAACCATAGAAATGTGTCAGCCAATGCATAGAGTTTTTGCTATACCATTATATCCATTTGCACGGCAATTAGAACACAGGACTGCTTCATTTCCATATAATAACAACAAAGTAACAGAGTAATGCATAAAATTACATAAAATATATAGCGGGATTGTAGCGAAGTTCAAGGAATGCATGGGAAGGAGGAAGCTGGGACCGGCTTGACAAACACGTAAACATTTATTGTACAACTTAAAAGACAAAACCAAATGCACTGCAGTCACATTGCACACACACACAGATCCGTGCGTCTCTCTCTCCATGTCTGCCGCTGTCTCCTCTCCTAAAATACTCCCACTGCCCCTCACTGGAACGCGAGACCGGTGTGGCACACAGGTGGAACTCATTCACCACTTATCTTCCCAGCCTCGCTCTGCCCAGACGCTGCTCGGCCCCACCCTGCTCGCAACAGGGATATATCCCAAACAAGTCAAGATGAGGAAGAACTTTAAGGCCACACCTTGTTAGTTGCTTAATTGTTTACAGTTGCCGAGCAATGTCACAGCTTGCCTCTTTAAAATGGAATTACATTTTTATTTTCACCAAAACAACTACACTGCCATATATGGGTATTTCTTCAACTTTGGGCACTTTTAACCCTGTGGACTGTCATTTTTTTCTGAAAGTCATGAAAATTCCATCGACAATGTAATTTACACCACCTCTCAAATTCTGTATTGTGTCTAATAGAATTCCATGGTAAAATTTACATTTTGAAATAAAATGACCAACTTCTTTGTGTTGCTAACACTAATGTCATAGCTAACATTTGATGTAATAAACAAAATTGAAAAAATTGATTATTATTATTAAACTTTTTTTGCATAACTTGGCAAAATTACACCTTGGAAATGATGCCCAATAAAAATATTCTGCTCACAAGTGATACTTTTTTCTTCAAACATCACTCATCTTATATTTCATCTCAAGCAATGACGCCAAAACCGTGGGACAGTCATAATTTTGGTTAAATTTAAAATCATTTTCACAGAATAAATATTGAAATGTTTCCTGTTTATTTTACTCTTTGTTTAGATTATCATAGTTTTTAACATGTAATAATTTTGTTTTAATAATGGATTTTACAGTTTAATATTGAAAGTCTAGGTCTGGCACAAGGCTAAAATAGAAAATCTGTACAGAAAAGGCATTTGAAAGGTACTATAAATAAATGATGAAGGGCTGGTAAAACGTTTCCAATTCAGTTTTAAAGAGACCTTCACATACATTTTTTTTTTATTTTATTTTTTTTATTATTTAAATCTGTTCATTTCAATAAAAATCAACATCTGGGACATAAAAGTGCCTGAAGTTAAAGAGACACCCATACCATTACCGTGATATAAAATACAAGTTTGGTCATACAATGAATGAATGGAAAAAATATTATATGAAGCTAGAAATGCCCATGGCATCCAGTCAGTACTAGTTGTATTAGAGTAAAATGAACTTAGACATAATTAGAAAGAAATCAAATATCCGAAATGTCCTTACTTCGACCTCGCAGAAAGTTATGTGGGATCATAAATTTCAATCAAGGGGTTTATAGCACACTCGATAGTTGGATGTTTATAATTCATTACTCAGCTTATTCTGAAACAGAGGTTGCCAAGACACAGCTGCTGTAGGAAAAATAAAAACAAGCATCTGTTTTTTTTTTTTTTTTAATATTCCATAGATGAATGAATCGGTTTAGTTGAGAAATAAGATTACAGAAAATATCCAATGTTACTGAGTCTGTATCGAATGCACACAAACACACACATAGTCCAACACTCCAAGCCCAAATGTCCACTGCACTCTGAATTCACCTGCAGTGCAAAGTGTAATTGGGCCAAGCATTAGAGTAAGTGAAGATGTGTGTGTGTGTGCGTGCAAGTGTAAGATCTGTCACAACAAAGGCCCTGTCTTCAAATGTCCATATGGACCAGCATTCTGCATAAGCACTCCATTACCATCTCACAAAGAAGACATGCACTGGGACATGGGGCAGATTGCTCTCTGGAAATGAAGAAATATATGTCCTTCAGCATGGGAAAATGCTGCTCTTCCATGTTAACCAGCACCTGGCCTTCAAAGGACCTGTCTGGTAAAGTGGTGTCAGCCTTGAGCCTAATCAGATTTTTGATTCAATTAGGTGGAGCATTATATGAGCAGATCTAGACATCTACATCTAAACATCTCATTTACATTTAGCAGATACATTTATCTATTTAATCTTAAAATATACTGAATATTTTACAGGCATAGTCCCCTAGAACAATCTGGGGTTTAATATATCACAGCCATTAACTGTGAATAGCTACTTGCTATAGACCATATACACAGAAGCGCCATGTTTGATTTTTAAAGAGAATGAAAACGAGGCTGTGAGGGATAGATTTACAGTTGAAGTCAGAAGTTTACATTCACCTTAGCCAAATATATTTAAACTCTGTTTTTCCCCCAATTCCTGACATTTAATTGTAGAAAACATTCCCTGGCTTAGGTCAGTCAGGATCACTACTTTATTTTAAGAATGTGAAGTGTCAGAATAATAGTAGAGAGAATCATTTATTTCAGCTTTTCTTTCTTTCATCACATTCCTAGTGGGTCAGAAGTTTACATACACTTATTTAGTATTTGGTAGCATTGCCTTTAAATTGTTTAACTTGGGTCAAACGTTTTGGGTAGCCTTCCACAAGCTTCTCACAATAAGTTGCTGGAATTTTGGCCCATTCTTCCAGACAGAACTGGTGTAACTGAATCAGGTTTGAAGGCCTCCTTGCTCACACATGCTTTTTCAGTTCTGCCCACAAATTTTCGGATTGAGGTCAGGGCATTGTGATGGCCACTCCAATACCTTGACTTTGTTGTCCTTAAGCAATTTTGCCACACCTTTGGAGGTATGCTTGGGGTCATTGTCCATCTGGAAGACCCATTTGCAACCGAGCTTTAACTTCCTTCTGAACATGGTACATTCAGGTATTTGGAAATTTCTCCCAAGGATGAAACAGAATTTTTTTCTGAAGTCTTGGCTGATTTCTTTTGATTTTCCCATGATGTAAAGCAAAGAGGCAATGAGTTTGAAGGTAGGCCTTAAAATACGTCCACAGGTACACCTCCAATTGATTCCAATAAGCCTATCAGAAGCTAATTGGCTAATTGCCTAAAGGCTTGACATCATTTTCTGGGATTTTCAAAGCTGCTTAAAGTGACAGTTAACTTAGTGTATGTAAAATTCTGACCCACTGGAATTGTGAAAAAGTCAATTAAAAGTTAAACAATCTGTCTATAAACAATTGTTGGAAAAATACTCGCATCATGCACAAAGTAGATGTCCTAAACGACTCGCCAAATCTATAGTTTGCTAATATGACATCTGTGGAGTGGTTAAAAAAATTTGTTTTAATGACTTCAACCTAAGTGTATGTAAACTTCTGATTTCAACTGTACCTCTTTAATGGCACATATGGAACAAAGTTGTATAAAAGTCCTAGATCCCATCTGATTTTCCACAACTCATGTTATCTGGATTTTTATGTCTACTGAACTCTGTTTGTCAGCCGAATGATCCCCAAACACTTTAAATTACAGTACAGCCCACTGACAAGACTGTATGTCTATCCCTCTCAGCCTCGTTGTCATTCCTGTCAAAAATCAAAGATGGCACTGCAGTGAATTCTAGTCGGAGGCAGGTGGTATTTATTTTACATTGTCATCCTAAACAGCAATTTATTTAGCCTGATCTCATGAAAATAACGCTACTGTAGTGACACTTTTGCTAAATTACTTTACGTGGTTCCGTACAGTTCTGAGGTGAAATTTCCACTGTGTGGCGCTAAAAGCGAATACAATTTTCTTCAAAACAGATTAGGTTTTCCTCCAAAACAGAATAAGCATAATGCTTATTGAGATTTAAAGCTAAAAAACCTACCTCCCTACCCTAAACCTTAAACATAAACCTAACGACAGTGTCGTAAAAAGCAAACGTATTAAAAAAACATTATCAGTTGAGCTACCATGCAATCTGATCAAGCTTGTAATCGTAATTGGTTATGTAGGTAATGCAAACTTTAAAATGTATAGCCTTACAACTCATGAGCTATAGTAAAAATGTTTAGATGTCATAAGGTGCAGTAGGATTGTGTGAGGAACAGGGTGAAAAGTGTTTATGAACTGATAATCTGCCGTTTTACTCGTGATTTGTGTGAAAGCGAATAAGTCATTCTTGTTGTAGCGCCTCTAGTGTTCATTTCACCAGTAAAGTGCAGTGAAAAGTAAAACGAGCCATGTAAAAATAATTTTGCAAAATGTAGGTATAGTAACGCGATTTTATGAGACCAGAATGGAACTAGTTGTTGCATTTAAAATATTGCAAGGTTCTCAGCACGAAATGTAAGAAATTCAACCTGCATAAGTTTAACAGACATCGCTAACATCACTAACACTAACAGACAACTCCAACTCCAATTTTGATTTCATGGGGTCTTTAACCACTAATCCACACCATCTGCTACATTTGAAAGCAACCAATGTAGACATAACAGTGCATAAAGCAAGACTTCTAGGAAAAAACATTAATTCTAAGGGTTTTACTCATGAACAAACACACACATGCAAAGACAGGTGCATACACACTCACATTCAATAGGCTAATAATTGCACACCCAACGCATCCAGTATATTTCTGACAGTTAATAAGAACAGATGTGGTCCCCACTTCTCTCTCCTATACACCTTATATACACAACACCATTTTTCCAGCACTTGGTTTGCTGGTTCAGACTGTGTGCGTAAGCTGCGATGGAGGCGGATTTCTGAAAGAGGAGGGAACAGAAGTCATTCCTAAGTTGAATAAAAAAAAAAAGAGAGATAAAAAAAGAAAAAGTGTTTATAGAGTCGCCTACCCTCCTATACATCTGGGCCCCTGTTTGGCTCCCAACAGCATGTCTGCTGTTTCAAAAGTGAGTGAAACTCTCTATGGTAGGGGTGTGCAGCCAATCCATTATCTGTATTTGTATTTGTTCATATGACAAAATTTCTGTATCTGTCTCTGGATTCAGATAGAACCGGGTGTGTATATCGGACGAACGGTCTAGGAGGAGTTCGAAAAAGTAGGTTTTTTGAAAAATTCAAAATGGCGGAATAATGAAATTAATTTTGATTCTATCACTTACGGTTCAAAAGTTATTAGCATAAATGTGTGAAAATTTGGGCAGTTGGTGGCGCTAGAGGGTTTGAGTTAGAGATTCCAAATTTGCTCCAGTTAATGTTCAGACTATCCTCTATCTGTGTGCCAAATCTCAACTCAATTCACAACTTTCCTGCATACGGTTCTATGGGCTGCCATAGACTCAATGGCGGAGCATGCCCTGTAAACTAACGATTACAATAGGTGCCCACACATTTTCAGTGCTTGGCCCCTAATAGTTACTATTATTATTATTATACAATTATTATTGAATTAAATTATATATTTTTTTCCTTACCAGATGAAACTGAATTTGTAGGCCACATTAACTGTGGAATATGTTGTTAACTTTGGTTTCTCCTGGTATTTCTGATATTAATTGCTACCTAAAACAGAATCTTCGTTTGTCTGTTCATGTATAACAGTATTATTCTGGAGGCAAGAGGTGTCAAGCAAAATGTGAAATTCCACATTTTGCAGTGAATAATAAATACAAATTCAAGCATTAAAAGAAATATAATAAATCAATATAGCCTACAAACTGGTGAAAGTCCCGTAAGTCTATCAGGAATTTTTTTATGATAGGACACCATTATTTAGTTAAATAATAATAATAATAATAATAATAATAATAATAATGTTAAATTTATACAACGCCTTTTCAAAGCTCAAGAACACTTAACATTCCCAAATTTAGCAGAGTTTAAAGAACAAGAAGAAAAAAAAGACAAAGCAAGTTTCAGTTTGTTTGTTTTACATAAGCAGGAATATTCTGAAAAGATGAATACTATATGGAGCATTTAAACCTTTATGGATAATTGTAACTTTTTTCTGAATAAAGTTTTAACCAGATATTTACCTTAATCGCTGATGTAAATATAAATGTGGTCAACTTTAAGAGACGGTTAGTGCTCCGATGTGAAATCATCACTTCAGGTCAGGAATTTAACATCTTAGGTTTAGGCTATAAATAAATACATGGGAATTGCGTGTGAATCATGTGATACATTAACATAGACGTTTCAAGAAGTGGAAAGTGTACATGATGTTGTATCTTAGTTAATATTACACCTGACAAGCTCCAGACATGCACAATTTACAGAGACCACAAACAGAGTCGAGACCGCAGCCATCCGATCTGAAATCACACTGTGCACATTTTCATTCATAAGGTTTACACTTTAGAAATATTGGCTGCACAAATTCGTTGTAATTTTGGATAAGTTTATTTAAAATGTTGCTTTATCCTTGTGTTTCTTGGATAAACAGTCAAACGAATATTTTTTAATATTATTCGGATGAATCTGTTATTCGTTTTCAAGTCATTATCCTTTCCGAATAGGGTATTTGGCTTCGGGCACTTCCTTAGTATGGGGTCTCTGTATAAGACAGTATAAACAGATGAATTAAGAACAGATAAAAGGAAAGAGACAGAGACAGAAATGAGACACAGACAGGAGGGTAGAAGAGCAAGGGATTATGGGAGAGAGAGATGGTAAGACAGAGACAACAAAGCTCGAGCTGTGTGTGTGTGTGTGTGTGTGTATGTGTATGTGCAGAATGGCAGAGCTTGTTTAATTAATCAAAACTGGCTTCATAGAGAGTTGTGGATTTAAACTTTAATGAAAGAGCCCTAAAGTCCTGATGTAACAAGATGAAGAGAGGAAGAAAATAAAATGGGGAACTCAGCGGAAGAATTTGGGAAAGACTGGGGAGAAACAATTCCTCTCTCTGTCATTACTGTGGGCTCTGCATGAGGTAAGGCTGGTGTGTGCAAAGCATCTGAGTGGAGCATCAGTGATTTCCACTCTGCGCTCAAAGTATTCTGTAAACACTCCACTCCAGTTCCACCTCAGATTTTCCATTTCCTTAGCATTCCTATAGAGTTTACTCCTTAGCAAATTTAAGCCCAGTTTCAGATCCAATCAAAAGTTCTTACAATAAATTTTTTATTAACATTATGAACATCTAGACACAACATGTATTAAATGCAATCAACAGGGCGATACATTACTATCATGTGATTGCGAATACCAATATGAATCTTTGGTCATCACAAAACATTTTTTTTATCATTGCCTTTCTAATAATATTTTACATCTTTCTTTCATTCTGACTGTTAAGGCCCCAGCACACTCACGGCAAAGTGCTTTTTTGTTTTCCAGCTCACAAATAACTGTACACCGCTGTGTTCATGTTGACTGATCTTAACTGACTGAATGGGAATTAGCTTTCTGCCTCAAAGTAGGTGGAGCTCCATGTCACACCTACCGATGACATGGACCAATAGCAATAAGAAGGTGTTTAACAGCTGGTACAAATATTTCTTGAAAGTTCACACTGGTGAGCTGTTCCAAACCACCAAAACAAACTCAAAAACACCTTCGTTTTGGCCAGATTTTGTTCTAAATGACAACACACCCGTTCGTTCATTGATTTTGTATTAAGTGTGGAGAAGCCTTATCAGTCTATTAACACATGTTTAGCATGCACGGAATTCTTGCTGACATGCAATTGCATAAAAAGTTAACACATGATTTTTATGCAATCTTAATTCAGTCTAAAAAAATCTGTCTATTTTTTTAAGATGTATGCAATTGTATGACAAATTAAATTTTTGTATACTATTTAACAATATGTACATATTATGAATTACACTCTGTCTACACCGGTTGCGAGTAGCGCGTTGCATCAAAAGCAAATAAATCCCATTATAATCAATGAAGCGTCCGTTGCGGCTTGGCACATAACGTAGCATTGACAGTAAATGGATGCCCCGTTCAATTAAGCCACTTTATTATCCCATCCGTCTGAAATAAAATGATTTTACTTACCAAATATCATACTGTACATATGAATCTTTTTGCCATTAATTTTGTTTGTGACATATTTAAATAACTTCTAACTGCTACATTAAAGCCGGCTCGTGATGTTTCTGGTCTCTGGTGTACTTATTTAAATAATCTTTTTTCTTACCACAGTTTTAGCAACAATAAAATAACAATAATTATAATACGGGGTCAGCAACCTTTTTGACATGGAGTGTCATTTTTTGTTTTCCTTGTCAATGGCTGTGCTGATGCCTACTTCAAGATGTAGACTGGAATGCAGGTGTGAGGTCTACTAAATAGTCTACTCTCTCACTGTTGCTTGCGTGCCAATGATTACCCCTCACTGGCACATTGACACGAGTGCCATAGGTTGCCGACCCCTGATATAATGAGATGAGTGAATTACCATTGAAAATAAAGTAGGATACAAGTTATTTTCCTATTTAACTGTTGCTGAAGTCTACTCGGGCTCACAGTTAATTTGTTCTGTGCAATCTGCACGTCATTAATAATGTTCACTTCGATGCATCCAGTGTAGATTACCTCAAGTCGTTGTGGCATGGGTGTAGATGTAAAGTTTTTAATTAAAATTAAATACCACCTTTATGCTTAATTTAAAATAATGTAGATTATATAAACATTACTCAATTCAGTATGATGGAAATTCATCAAAATTGAAATGCTTGAATCTTAAAAAGACAAATATTTTTATAATGAAAATATGGAGACTCTCCCAAAAACACACACACACACACACACACACACACACACACACACACACACACACACACACAGTCTGTACCCTTTCTGTGGTTACCCACTCATCCTGTTTCTGTCATTGTTATGAGTTCAATGTGTCAGCAGGGACCAGGGAACTCATCACTATGTGTGTGCATGTGCGTTTTAAACCAATATGCTCATCTGATGGAGACAGTATGCAAACAAACATTTATGCAATTTTATCAGTGTTTATTCTTATCACTCTATTTTAGGGATTGCGATGTGACTGTATTTGTGTGTGTAGTGTAATTTGCATATACTGTATCCAATCTGAACTCCCACAAACTGTTACAGTAGAAATTTTAACAGAAAAAGAATGTAAAAATGCTACAGTAAAAATGTGTTCCCTATCTGTCACTCACTTGACGTTGTGTCGATGTAGTGACACTAGCGACACTAGGGGTCACTCTTGGGAGCCCCAAACACCTCTGCTTTTTAGAAAAAAGGCCAATGAGAATTGGCAAGTGGAACTTGCATGCCACTCTCCTGGACATACGGGTATAAAAGGAGCTGGTATGCAACCACTCATTCAGATTTTCTCTTCGGAGCCGAGCGGTTCTATTCATTGAAGCTGAATTCATCCGCGAGTTCATTCACCTCATCTGCTGGATTTTATGGCGCATTTCAGCGGCTTCTCCCCCTCTGCACCCTTGGAGTGCAGAGAACGCCGCTGGGTGCTTCGGCAGAACAACAAAAGTGTATATTCTAAAAAAAAGAGTATATTTTCATTCTAAAAGAGCGGCACACACGGAACGTCTTTTTAAAGATCCCTTTCTGTTTGTGTGTTATTCCTGGTTGGGGTCGTTATCTCTCTGCTTCTGATGGCTACGATCGCTGTCTTACATGTCTGGGCGCTGCCCACGCGGAGACATCGTTCGTGGATGGGTCTTGTCCTCATTGCGAGAACATGACCATAGCAACGTTGCAGTCACGGCTTGCATTCATAAGAAATCAAGCCACCCCAGCGGCTCCCCGCCTCGGTCCGGATGGACAACACAGCGACGGTAGTGTACATCAACCATCAAGGCAGTCTACGCTCCTGTTGCATGTCACAACTCACCCATCGTCTCCTCCTCTGGAGTCAGCAGCGCCTCAAGTCGCTACGAGCCACTCACATCCCGGGCGACCTCAACACCGCAGCGGACGCGTTGTCACATCAGGTTACCCTCAGGGGAGAGTGGAGACTCCACCCTCAGGTGGTCCAGCTGATTTGGTCGAGCACAGGTAGACCTGTTTGCTTCCCGGGAATCCTCCCACTGCCCGCTTTGGTATGCCCTGACCGAGGCACCCCTCGGTATAGATGCACTGGCACACAGCTGGCCTCCTGGACTACACAAATACGTGTTTCCCCCAGCGAGCCTACCTGCACAGACCCTGTGCAAGGTCAGGGAGGACGAGGAGCAGATCATCCTAGTAGCACCCTACTGGCCCACCCAGACGTGGTTCTCAGATCTCGCGCTCCTCGCGACAGCCCCCCCCCTGGCGAATTCCCCTGAGGAAGGACCTTCTTTCTCAGAGATGGCGCACCATCTGGCACCCGCGACCAGACCTCTGGAATCTCCACGTCTGGCCCCTGGACGGGACGCAGAAGACCTAAGTGGCCTACCACCCGCGGTGGTAGACATGATCACTCAGGTTAGGGCTCCCTCTACGAGGCGCCTGTATGCCTTGAAGTGGCGTCTGTTCGCTAAGTGGTGTACTTCCCGATGCGAAGACCCCCAGAGATGCGCAGTGGGATTGGTGCTTTCCTTCCTGCAGGAGAGACTGGAAGGGTGGCTGTATGTAGCCGCTATTTCGGCTCATCACGATGCAGTAGATGGTAAGTACTTGGGAAAGCACGACTTGATCATCAGGTTCCTGAGAGGCGATAGGAGGTTGAATTCCTCCAGACTGCGCCTCGTCCCCTCTTGGGACCTCTCTGTAGTCCTTCGGGGTTTACGGGGAGCTCCCTTTGGGCCCTTGGAGTCAGATGAGCTTAAGGCACTCTCTTTGAAGACTGCCCTCCTGACTGCGCTCATCAAGAGGGTAGGGGACCTGCAGGCGTTCTCTGTCAGTGAATCGTGCCTGGAGTTCGGTCCGGGTTACTCTCATGTGATACTGAGACCCCGACCGGGCTATGTGCCCAAGGTTCCCACGACCCCTTTTAGGGATCAGGTGGTGAACCTGCAAGCGCTGCCCCAGGAGGATACAGACCCAGCCTTGGCATTTCTGTGTCTGACACGCATCTATTTGGATCGCACACAGAGCCTTAGAAGCTCCGAACAGCTCTTTGTCTGCTTTGGTGGACAGCGGAAAGGAAGCACTGTCTCCAAACAGAGGATCACCCACTGGGTCATTGATGCCATCGTGATGGTATATCAGGCTCAGGATGTGCCACCCCCTGCGGGGTTACGAGCCCACTCTACCAGGAGTGTGGTGGCCTCCTGGGCCCTGGCCAGTGGTGCCTCTTTGGCAGACATCTGCAGAGCAGTGGGCTGGGCAGCACCCAACACCTTTGTGAGGTTCTACAATCTCCGGGTTGAGCCAGTCTCGTCCCATGTATTGGCAGGCACAAGCAGGTAAGTTCCGGGACAGCTGGCCGGGTGTACTGCTTGTGCATATCGCCTTTCCCCTCCTTTGAGGCAAAGACGTGCATTCTGACTCCCAGTCATGTTCACAGACTGTGATCCCTGGATGACTTTCCTCCTTAGCCCTCTGGCAGTTAAGTTTGCGGAGAAACTCGCTTCCGGCCCAGTACGTGCGCTAATGAGACCCTGTACTGAGGTAGGTGCTCCACATGTGATGGTTCCCCAAAGGTGACCCCATATGATATCTTCTGCAAAATCGTTTCCCTGTCGGTAAACTGCGTCTTCCTTGGGCAGAGGCCCCTCTGCCCCCGGTCGCCATGCTTTGTAGAAACTCCTCCCCCTTCGGGTAGGATCTACCATGGGACCTCTCCACATGACATACTTCCGACAAGACTTGGTAAGACCATGTGACGTATTCCACTCAAAATACCCCCCCCCCCCTTTTGGGCGGGGTGTGGTCTCCGCGGTGTATTCCCCTTGGGAGGGACATCCCCGACGCAGACACTTATGGCTCCCAGTCGGTCAACAAATTCCACTCTCTTTGGGGAGAAAAGTGAGGAAAAGAGGCCTCAGCTGGGCTAGCCTTGTCCCTATCGTTGGGCAGTCGACTTGTTCCTGAAGGACTATTTGACGCTCATAAGAGTTGGGGGAGGTTACGTGACGGCCTGGTACGCTGGCTACGAGGCACACAGCGGTCTGCCCGTCACACACCGCCAGTTCACGTAACACAGTTCAGATAGTTGTGCCGTTTTTTATAGGAACCCCTAGTGTCACTACATCGACACAACGTCGAGTGAGTGACAGATAGGGAACGTCATGGTTACTTTCGTAACCTCCATTCCCTGATGGAGGGAACGAGACGTTGTGTCCCTCTCGCCACAACGCTGAACTACCCGCTGAAACGTCCGGGACCTGGTCTCGGCTCCTCAGCACAAAACCTGAATGAGTGGTTGCATACCAGCTGTTGGTGTAAATAGAATGATTAATAATGACTGAGTAATGCCTAAAACACTGCATTTTTACAGCAAAACTCTGGCAACCACAACTGCCAGTTTGAATCGTAAATCTACTTTTTTTTTTTTTTGCACTGATTCTGCCCATTACAGACTTTTGTGTACAACATGGATAGCAACCCACACGCATTTTTGACAAATTACTTGTTCTATCAGTGTTTTCTGTGCTATTACACTGTACTGCAAAAGAGATTTCATAACAACCAGTAAGTAGATGTTAGGATTACCGCTCACTGCTTGCATGTTGTTCAACACACTGACAATGCTGCTTAAAATATAATGATTATTTCCCAAAAGTAATAGGGAAATTGCCCATCTCACTGTTCAGTCACTATTTATCTGCTCATAATGTTTGTACTGACTACACAACGACACATGGGTTTGTATGTATACTATGCAATGCACTGTACAATGTTTTGTCCCTGATTTTATAGCACCCAGAGCAGTTATCTTCCATCCATTCACTTTCATAACGCTCCCTTCCATTTTGCTTCCATTCTGCAATCATTAGTTTGTTTAATTTAGCAGCTGTCCTTATTTTCCACACAGAAACCAGGCCTGTAATGATGTACAGGTTGCACCATCTGTGTGTCAGAGCCCCTGTGTGGCTATGCTTCTCTGTGACTCATCTGTCTGTGCCTTCGCTGTTGGCGCCGTCGTACACATCATCATTCTGCGCCGAGGCCTCTGCCACCTCCGTGCCAAGACTATGCCACATACCACCATCCCATACAGTACATCTCAGACCATCATTTACTTGGCACTAGGCAATTAGAGGACCCAAAAGCCTCAGTGTGGGGTAGGACTAGGTCTACCTTTTAATCACCCTTCTTAATTACTATCTCTGTTCTGTGTCATTAGCTGTTCGAAGTTGCTGCATCAAATTATTATTTATTTTTTTCAGAAATACACTGATGGTGACTATGCACAGATATTTTACAAGGCAAAGAGATGGACCACTTGTAAAAAAATTGTTACACTAAGGCCACGTCCATGATGTTTATGGAAATGTATGATACTATTTTAGTCAGATATTATTCCTAATTTTATATTTGTCATTGGAACTTGATCTTGACCATGAGTTTGAGATTTCTGTCTTTTCCTATTCATGCAGAGCTGTATTTGCATGACTGGAAATAGCTGCCCAGTGGCATTACCAATATGGCTGCCAAGTAAAGTGAGTTGCCTTAAAGGGACTTGTACGGAATAGTATGCACAGAGAAAAAAAGTCTTCTGGAGTTGGGTTCCTGTCCAAAAACATTACAAGGTTGTCCCATGAGAGCCCTAATCCATCAAAGTGATTTTTCCCTCCCCCTCCACTCCAGCCCTCTTCTCCTTTGCAACGTAATCATTTTCTTCTCACTGGGAGTGACATTGATTCATAAAGTACTCTGCTGCAGGTGCCAATGCATGCCAGAGTTTTGGTAGTGCAGTTGAGTTTGTGCAAGCTTGTGAGAGTGTGCATAAGTGTGTGTGAAGCATGGCTTTTTCTGGAGGGAATTCACTAAGCATTAATTACGCCCTTTGATAGCGTGGATTTAGGAGGCACTGTTTATGTAGTTTTAGTTCTTGACTCACTAAAGAAATTACACAAATCAGGTAGCGCAATCTATAATAAGCCAAATTTACATTGAAAGAAAGTGTGATAGCACTGAGAATGACAATAACTTAATTTAAAAGCTCGTGGTGCAGCTCTATTTTAGTGCATTTAGAGCCTAATTAAACTGGATTGTGGGTGGTTAGTGAATTAGACAGGTTTTTGCACTGAAATACAACACGCAAAATTCCAGCAACTGTTCAGTGAATTCACCCATCTGTCTTCCCAGTTGGAGACAATAGCGTTTAGCCTTACAGTATCAGCAAAGGATGTGCTATATCATGGGGCCAGTAGGTCAGGGCTTGAGGTTTGGAGTGCTGTGACCTTCAGCCGCTGTGCTATTGCAGTGAAAGTCTGATGATGATCCTCCGTCTCTGAGGGGACTTAACCGGGTTCCAAGTGTCTGACAAAAGGACACGTCTAATCAGAGAATCCAGCTCAGAAGAGTAAGACAGCATATTCCGCTCATAGCTCACTCTGCAGAGAGGGTAATAAAGCTACAGAAATAGCACGTGGTATGAAAGGCACATCTGGGTAAGTCAGAACAAGCAGAGGCAATTAGGGTCACATGACCACTGAGGTACATTATCAGATTTGGGTGAAAGGGACAGTTGGGAATGTTATGGCTACAGATTGGTTGGTAACCACTAGGGAGATTCACTCATAAGCTAAGTCATGTTGGGAAGATCGTATTTACATATGAACGCCTTCACAATGTCTTAGCCATGAACTAAAAGTTATATCTTGAATGCATGCAAATGAACACAACATATTAATAATATATAATTTTCAAGAATATTGCAAATATCATGAATCGTGTATTAACAAATATAAAGTTTTCTACCAGTTACTCCATTTCACCTGAACAAAATGTGCTTTTTCATTAATAAATATCAAAGCATATGATATTTTTTGAACACACACACACACACACACACACACACACACAGTCATGAGGGTCTAAAGGGGTCCTCTCTGTTTTATTGTTTTCTTGTCACTTGAGAATGGCTACCTGCATGTTGGCTACACCACACTGATTTGTTGGACAAATGTTTTTCATATATTCATATTTTACAAAGAAAATTGTTTCTCTGATATTTTTTAAAGAAATATAAAATAACAATTCTTCCAATCTAATTCTGCCAAACATTTATTTTTTCAAGTTTTTCAGCTTTTAATAATTTTTTTTACTGTCTCCAGACGGTTACACCACTTAGACATTTGTGAATTTAAATGTCATTTTGACATTTGAAAATATCAAAATTATTTTGAAAATATGTTAATCATAGTTATTTTATATGCATTTTTATTGTATGTTTGAATAACTTAATAGATCCGGACACATTTTTTTTTATTGATTTTCAAGTTGGAGGTATGTCAATTAAAGAAGTATGGTGGAAGCAAATTATGGTGGCTTTGGTCATAATTAAATACTTATTGTGAATGTTGACTGTACAGTTTAGTTTGTACTGTATATATTTTGTGTACTGTTGATGAAGAACAGTAATATGACTTGTTAGAATATACTAATTTAGCCGGTTTTTGAGGCGACAGTTTGTGCGACAAAACGTCCATTCTCTGTGGCAGCACGAAAATGATAAAACAGATTGATAAAGCATTAACTACACAGCTAATGTGCATTCTTTACTCTTCATTTTGTTGTACTAGCACTAAATAGCACTAAAAATGCACCCTGTCTTTGTCCAGATGTGAAATAGAGAGACTGAAATATGAAAATGCCCAACACATCCATCTTATTCCAATCAAAATCACTTGAATGCACATCATGTCATAATTACAACAACTCCAAAGTAGGAACTTCCCAGGAGGATTTAGAAGGCAGCAATAGCTCCTCAATGTTGAATGCTAGGCTAGTGCTCCTCTCAGTTGCTGATTTGACTAATAATGGACTTCAGCAAACCTTGTTGCATCAACAAAGACTGCAATTCACTAAATGTTTTCTGAACTTCATGCTCAGAAAGAGAATCAATGATTGCCTGAGATACAGGAAGACAAAACAAAGACAAGGCAACAGTGAAAGTCAACATGAAAACAAAACAGACCCTTTTTACTTTCTTAATGCACGTTCCTTGTCTCATTGTTAACGAGAGCTGTTAAATTCCTTTTGGATAGGGGAGGAGGGTTGCAAGTGATGGAAAGAGAGAAAATAAGAGGAAAAGAGAGACTGAGTGAGAGAAGACATTTTCCGCCATGCAGAAAGGTGAAGACTGAAAGAGTGTACATGTGAGTTAGATCCAGTTTGCGGTTAACTTTAGAGAAAAAGCTCCAACATTCAATGCTCAATACTCCCGATAAGGCCACTGTTTGTTATTAAATGAACATGATATGATATTGATACATGTTATCAATAAAACACTGCAAGCTACTGTACACTGAAACTACAGGTACATGCGCACATAAAAAATCATCAAACCCCGATTCTACTCACAAAGGCACAAACGCATACACGCTACTGACAGGCTAACCCGGAGAACGCCTGTGGCGGGAACATCTCAGAGTAAAAGAGAAGCCTCATTGAGCACAGTCTGGCAGTTTGAACACACAATATCAAATACGTACAATCGCAAACAGGCCAGAGCTGAATGAGTTATACGTTCAAGGCCACAGGGGAGACCGCTGGATGGACGGGCGAATAATTTCTGAATATTTTGTAAACTCACATTTTGTACAGACAAAAAATACAACTCAGAACAGCACAGTACACTCCACGCAGGTCGCTGCCGAAGAGCACAATGTATCATAAACAGTGTACAGCATGATACAAGAGAGATCAGAGCTCTTATAAAACTTAGTGAGCTGCCAACCCAAACAGCATTTTAAGGCATCATAGGCCGATGCGAAGGCTGTTCACAAAGGCATCCAAAAGATTCCTAATTTGGGCCAAATTCTATGGCGGTATCAAATGTGACATTCAAGGAGAAGGCTATCCAAAAATGCCTTGTGACAAGCTGATAAAACAAGTAATAAAATTCCTTGATTATAAATATACTTACAGTAAATATCATTCAATACTGAAAAGTGTACAAATAAACTGTTAATCTAATAAAAACTTTACCATTAAATCCAATGTTTGTGTGTTCTAAATATTTTTATGCTTATTTTGTTGGCTTGACAAAGCCAAAAAACTGTTACTCTACAGACATGGGTTTTTCCAAAAACTCTTCCAAGAGCTTTCATGCTACATCAACTAAACTTGGCACAGACTTTCAGACTGTTCTTGCTATAAGTTTTCTAACTGATCAAAATTATGGTTTTTGCACAGTGGTTGATCAAACTCAGAATCTCCAAATCTGGATGGACCAAGACTATTCAAACTCCAACTGTCAAAAAATTAATATGTAAAACAACACACACAAGGCCTTTAATCTGCTTAAAGTTCCATCCATCCATCCATCCATCCACCCACCCATCCATCCATCCATCCATCCATCGTAAGGCAGTACACTAGGTTTTAAAAGAGAGCTCAGGAAATGCACAAAAGGGAAAACTAGCAACATAGAATAGCACAGTGCAAAACAGACCATGAAGCAGCATAAGGCTGTATGTAGACTAGTTTGCCACTGCAATCCATGGCACAGCAGAGCACATATTGAGACATGAGTAGCCAAACAATCGAAAGGACCAACTCTGAAATAAATTAATAAATAAGAGACACCACACACAGAAAAGAAGACAAAAAGAAGAAACAGAATAAGCCAGGAGTCAGGAGACAGAGAAATGGCTAGAAAAAAAAAGAAGGACTGGGTGGGAGGGTACAAAAAACAGAGCAAGGGGCTTAGATCTCTGCCAAGCTGCCTGGACAAACTCTGCCCTCATCTCTCCAAACCCTTTACCCCTCCCCTTCTGTGGCCACAAAACCATGATATAACAAACCATGCTTCCTCCTGCCACCCATCCCTTGATTACACCATCTCAGAACACATAAACACACACACACACACACACACACACACACACACAGTCTGGTTCAAAACCTAATGAGCTGTCTTGCTGCCTACATAGGTTATGGCCTTCTATGATAGCAGCCAAAAAAGAGACTGATGCCTTATTAAACATAAAAATTCCTAGTAACCACATATTGGGTAAAGTAAATTTATAATACAGATTTCTCTCGATTTGTCTACTATCTTGGACTTAGAATTAGGCCACCAATGATGCCTTAAAATGCTGTCTTTGTAGGCGGCTCACTAGGTTTTGAAACAGACCTAAAATAATGATTTCACAAATGCTGCTTCCTCCTGCCTCCCCTTTCCTGGATGACACCATCCCAATACACACACACACACACGCACGCATGCACGCATGCACGCACGCTCGCATGCACGCACACACACGTACAGAGTGTATGTAGAGCATGCAAAATCCATTGTCTTCTCAACTTTACTCTCTGCAAAGATTTCAGAGGGAGACTGAAGGACAGAACAAGATACAGCAGGAAAATAGGAAAGAGAAAGAGAGAGACAGGATGACACAGCACTTGTGTGATAGAGGGAAACAGAGACAGCAAAATAAATTAAGTATGGACGGAGGCAATGAGAAAGAACTGAACAGAGACATGGGAACAACGCCAGATGATATAACAATGACAAAAAAGAAGAAAGGAAATATATGTGAGTGTGTTTTGGGGGTAGTAGTTTGGCAGGGACTACAAAGCAAAGATTTCGGCTATTTTCCATGCGGTCTGATGAGAGAGATGAGACACTTCCAATCACACAGTGGTGCTCACAAGAGATGAAAAGAGATACAGGTGAGAAAAAGAGACCATGAGTGAAAGAGCAAAAGAGAGTGAGAGAGACATAATGACTGAGAGAAAGTGTCTGAATCCAGCACCCTGGACAGCGCCTATCGATCGTCTCCCAGCACACATCACCACAACTTTCACAGATTGCTATTGATAAGTGACCTGTAATGCAATTACTGCCCAATGTGGAGCCGAAGTGGCCATCAATAATTAAAAGGCAGCCATGTCATGGCCTGCAATTCCACTTTTATTTCAGCAATGTTGTTATTGTGTCCGCTGCCCCGGCTACCGAACTGTTGCGCCACCGGGGCTCGAATAAGATTTGTGGAAATGCGGCCTTCAATAAAACCAATCACGGAGGACAAATGCCCTTTGCTGCAAAGTTTATTATTCCACCGGCATATGTCTTCCACAGGAGGCTCAGAACACATCGCAGTCGTATTAACCAACAACAAATCACCACACGCAACTGCTGTCTGCTCGACAACGCTATTATGAGTGGATATGTCAACCTACCTTTTGTCTCATCCACTTTGGGCGCCTGCACAGTGTTTAGACGAAGTCAGCACGACATCAGCTGCAAAGGAAATTTGTTTTTTTTTTCTTCTTCCTGGGCCACCGTGCTGTCACAAGCATTTTTACACCGTATTTTCGATAACAACAGAATAAAGAGCATCTCTTCCATATTACATAATGTTGTAATCAGTACAGCAGGCCTCCACAGTGGAGGCAACAAGCTCACCATAAGTTGAGAGGAGCATTTATTTTTCACGATGACAGATGCGTTTCTGTCAAAACGTCTCTCTCAGCGATGGATTCTCAGGTTTAGTCACTCAGAGCTGTGAGTGATTATGTAAGGACTGTGAACTTGCAGGTGATTCTGGCTAAGCTTCTCTAAGAAAATAGGTCAACCACAGAGTCAGAGTGAGCCATCTAACAAAAACATATCCATATCACATTTCACTTCAAAATAAAAAGAAATATATTTAATATATATATAATCAGTTAGTTCCGGTCCACGAATCTGATTGGATGAGAGACGTTCTATGAGTACTGATGGTCTCACACCATCAGCACTCCGACTCTTCACTTTGTGTATCACTCCGCATGTGTTCGTGCCGTTCGAAACTAAAGTGTAAGAGCAGTGCATATGTGTTAAGAGGTAATGTATGTGTGTCTCTTTACATTACATTTTTTGACATTACATATTTTAGCCAGCAGGTGGTGGCAAAAGACCATTTTTGTGTGTAAAATAAGCCAGTTAGGTGATATGAAGTGAGTCAGCGTCAGTCAGTGTTTTCATCATCAGCACTCTGTGATCACTCATATTATTACTACACTACTAAAGCTAGGAAATAGTGTTAAATGGCTTTAAACTAACAACTTCAGCACTAAGGCTCATCAGCTGAGAGACACAACAGACTGATTAATTACACTAACTCAAGGCGCTTACCTCTTACGTATATATTGTGTATAGTACTGTGCAGAAGTCTTAGGCGCATTATATTTTCACAAAACATTTGTCTTAAACAGTTATTTTATACAGTATATTCTGCTTTTAGCATATCAGCAGGAAATATCAATTTTAGACTTCAACATTCACTTTGCAAATTCTAGAATTGATTAGATGAACAACAAAGAGCCCTACAACAGATGGTACATCCCCCACAGAGCCCAGATCTCAACATCATTGAGTCAGTCTGGGATTACATGAAGAGACAGAAGCAATTGAGACAGCCTAAATAGGTATATATAATTTTTTTCCCCATGACAATTAAGAATATTTTTCTATTTTTTAATTAACTTAATGCATCTGGACATTTTGAATGTTTGTAATTCCCATTATTCTCAAATGTGATTCTAATTATAGTCTTATTACAGTAATTTAAAAAAAATAATATAATACATTTTTCTTATTTAAATCAGTCTAAATTAAAGGCAGTTTGACAAATACTACTATGATGTATGCATAAACACTTTTTAAATAATATATTTTTTTTTTTTGCATTGCAGCAAAGAGAATGTGATTTATTGATTTACCCACTGTAAAATATGTTTTGTTAGGTAACCTAAAAAATGTGCTTCATGTGCTATCATCTAAAGTAACTGGCTTTGCTTACGTCAAAAATATTATTTTAAGCTAAAGTTTGTAATTTCTGCACCACTAGTGTCACCAAACAGAATTGTAAAAATAAACAGTGTTTTCAAACAGCTTTCTTAATACACCCTTCATTTGCAATTGGTCGGACTAACATATCATTGGTTGTGTGTCAGTGATGTAGTGTTGGGCTGGACGGGTCTCTCAAAACAAACAGAGGAATGTTGAAAGTGCCACAGAGCCGAAGTGTTTACAATCAACCTGCGAATGGTTTATTTAGAACTGTTTCTGCATGTTTCCGCATATTAAGCTGGGATTAGAATGTGTTAGAATATTTTTTTAAAAGTCACATCAGCTTTAATGTGACTGAATCAACCAGACTGGTTACACCATTATATAAGTTATTTTTAAGTGTCAATTCAGGTAGTAATAGCTCTTTAACTTAACCTACAACTTTTTACAGTATGGTAAGGAGAATTTGGGGGCAAATGTGCTTAATTATCATAGGCCCTTTCCTACTGCAGAAACTAAAGCCCATTTTAGGAACTTTTGCCTCGAACTAGTTATTTTCATCGATTTCGCACATTACTTTAGATGGACTTTTTAGCTCCCATTCCGGGGTAGGTACTACCCTCAGAAGAGGGACTGTAGGAGGTTCTGCAACCTGTATGATGCACAAAGCAATGAGAAACGGGAAGAGTCTGCAGCCGCCACGAGTAAACAAACGTGTAACTGCTAGCCTGCTATTTAGTGGACTGCGCTAATTTTCCAATTCTCTAACAAAAATAACATAAAACCAACAAATTATCCAAGCGAATCACCTGTTTCACATATGTGTGTTTGAGGGTGGAGCAGAGCTGCTGCATGACTTTGAGACACACTTTGAGTTTTCATCACATCTGTACTGTTTGTACTCTGTGACTATACAGATAATAAAGTGGTTTCTGGATTACTACATTGTTTTTCTTTTCACTCGGATGTTTATCCGAGTGGGTAAATTAAATCTATTATAAACTTAACAGTCTTGAAGTCTAGTTTACACAAGGAAAGTTTGCGTGCCTGTTACTGTGTGGTTAACTTGCATCGAGACATCTTTTTTAAGTCAACGAGTGAGTACTTCAGTGGTATGTTGAGTCATTAAAGCCTTTTTTGTAAAAGATTCAGTTGATAAATAGGTTTATAGTGCATTTTCAATATGTTTTCCACTGAGTTCAGTGTGTGCTGCGTGGTTAAAACAGGCGCCTCATCTCTCCTCTCACTCCTGCTTTGGGATGCAGCACACAGGGCTCACACTCCCAGTGTAAAGAAGACACAGGCTGTGCTTAGGTTTGGTGGGATTTACAAAGACAGGAAGAGAAAAAGAGAACCTTTCCCTCAGTTTGAGATGCAGTTCATCCAAAGGTCTTCACACCCCCTCTTTTCCCGGGCCTCTCCTGGGAGCAGGTCAATATTGACTAGTCCACAGACTTATTGAAAGAGCCACCACAAAAGTAGGTCGCATGGCCGGTCAATGGTATGGATTTTTGGGTCTGTAGCATGATCTCACACAATCATCAGCGAAAGAGAGAATGTAAGTAAATGAAAACAAACCAGAATAGAGCCACATTGCCTGCTGTTTCCTCTTCTGTCTTTTTTATTCTTTCCTTCATGCTTTTCAATCATCTATTCCATCTCTCCTCTGTTCTCATCTCTTTCATGGAGGCACGGCTCATATCACAAGACAGATATCAGAGCTGCAAGTATGTGTGTTTGTGTACCAATATGAGTTCCAAAATGATGCATTGATCCATGTAGTGCTACCTTATCAACAGCATGCCAGTATCTGTTTTCAGGGGTCAATGGACAATACATTTTTGTGTTTATAAGCGCAAATGTTTCTTCAAATGCACATATTTGTGAGTAGGTGTGTGTATACTTGTATAAGTGTGTTTTAGTCTGGATATGTGTGTTTGCATGTGTTTCTGCATGAGAAGGGAGGGATTTATCATAAGGGTTGATTCGGAATGGCATACTACTACCAGTTTTTGACAGAAAGTAGTATGTAGTACGTATACAGCACACAGTATGCAAGTTTTCTGTTTGCATAGAATAATGACGAAATGCTAAATGTGCCAAAATGTATCCAAAAGTAAATGCATAGAAAATGCTTAGAACATACTGTTTCACGTACAATTTTTAAAATACAGAAGGCAGTACTAAAAGAAAATACTAAGTATTTCTACATGGGAGAAGAGGGAAGTTTGTTATGAGGTATGTTCAAATGGCATACTGACTATTTTTTTGAAAGAAAGTAGAATGCAGTATGTATTCTGTGCACAGTATGCAAGTTTTTCTGTTAGCATGAAATACCCAGGTGACTTGCTACATGTGCCAAAATGTATACAAAGGTAAATGTACTGTATACAAAAGGCTTATTACAAACTGTTTTTTTAGATACAGAAGGCTGTATACAAGTATATACCTAGTATCTCTTCATGGGAGGAGAGGGAGGTTTGTCAAGGGTAATTATTTTCAAAGAAAGTAGTAGGCAGTATGCACACTGTGCTTTCTGTATGTATGGATTAGCTGAATGACCGGTTACATTTGCTAAAATGTGCAGTGTACAACTCTAGCACACTAGGTTGAATACTGTATGCCACAATGCAATGCAATCGACATGACTTTAAATTTTGTTGAATAAACCAGAAGCAATATTAAGTGCAATTTTAATTTGACTCATTATTTGATAAGGCTGCCAAAAGTTGACATTTTAACTAGGGATGCACCGATACTGGTATCAGAATCGGGTCCAATACCGCGCTCATATACTTAAAATGCTTAGATACCAAAAAACTATACCATCTGATGTACAAATGTCATTATGTAAACATTCAGTGCAGAGATTAAAATCACGTCATGTCCTAGTGAGATTATTTAACAGCAAAAGCTGTGATTTAATGAAATAAATAGATAGTTTGCACGTGCATCTTTTAAATGTGAGTGCTTATGACGGTGTTGTGCAGGCATAGAGACAAACTGCTCATACCTTTAAAAATCCTTGGCTCATACAGGGAAAACAATATTATGAGCATCGCATACTCTGTTTGTAGCAGATGACAGCAGGCAAAGCACTAATTCAGTTTTTAGCACTAGTCATACACAGACTACATATTTATTTATTTAAATAGTAGCCTTTTTTGGTTTAATAATCACTTTGGGTCACGTAGCGACCAGCTTTTCCAGATTGTGAATCTGCAATGATTACATCAGAGCTCCTTGGTCTAACGACACAGAAACACTTCAAAATAAAAGCTCCGCCAAAATAAAAGCTCAATTTAAATGAAAAAGTATGACAGAAATATATCACTACTGTATACACTGGCGTCCAAAAGTTTGGAATAATGTACAGATTTAGCTATTATGGAAATAAATTGGTACTTTTATTCACCAAAGTGGCATTCAACTGATCACAATGTATAGTCAGGACATTAATAACATCAAAAATTACTATCACAATTTGAAAAAAAAAATTCAGAACTTCTTAAACTATTTCAAAGAGTTCTCATCAATGACAGCTTTGCAGAATCTTGGCATTCTAGCTGTCAGTTTGTCCGATTCTCAGGGTGACATTTCACCCCACACTTCCTGTAGCACTTGCCATAGATGTGGCTGACTTGTCGAGCAGTTCTCACGCACCTTACAGTCTAGCTGATCCCACAAAAGCTCAATGGGGTTAAGATCAATAACACTCTTTTCCAATGTCTGTGTTTCTTTGCCCACTCTAACCTTTTCTTTTTTGTTTTTCTGTTTCAAAAGTGGCTTTTTCTTTGCAATTCTGCCCATAAGGTCTGCACCCCTGAGTCTTCTCTTTACTGTTGTACATGAAACTGGTGTTGAGCAGGTAGAATTCAATGAAGCTGTCAGCTGAGGACATGTGAGGAGTCTATTTCTCAAACTAGAGACTCTGATTTGCTTATCCTCTTGTTTAGTTGTACATCTGGCCTTCCACATCTCTTTCTGTCCTTGTTAGAGTTGTTACAGTTGTCCTTTGTCTTTGAAGACTGTAGTGTACACCTTTGTATGAAATCTCCAGTTTTTTGGCAACTTCAAGCATTGTATAGCCTTCATTCCTCAAAACAATGATTGACTGATGAGTTTCTTGTGAAAGTTGTTTCTTTTTTGCCATTTTTTACCTAATATTGACCTTAAGACATGCCAGTCTATTGCATACTGTGGAAACTCAAAAACAAACACAAAGACAATGTTAAGCTTCATTTAACAAACCAAATAGCTTTCAACTGTGTTTGATATAATGGCAATTGATTTTCTAGTACCAAATTAGCAATTTAGCATGATGACTCAAGGATAAGGTGTTGGAGTGATAGCTGTTGGAAATGGGGCCTGTCTAAATTTGATCAAAAATGACTTTTTTCAAATAGTGATGGTGCTGTTTTTAATATCAGTAATGTCGTGACTATACATTGTGATCAGCTGAATGCCACTTTGGTGAATTAAAGTAGAGAGACCGCGCCATGACCTTCGTTGTCCGGAGGGCGAGGTCGGTCGCCGAGCGCAGCTCCTGCATCAATCCCGGGGCAGAACTACCCTCGTGCAGTTCCTTTAGCGCCTTGGCTTGGTGGACTTGCAGGAGAGCCATGGCGTGCAGGGCAGAGGCGGCTTGTCCAGCGGCACCGTAGGCCTTGGCCATCAGGGACGACGTAAACCTACAGGCCTTGGATGGGAGTTTTGGGCGCCCGCGCCAGGTGGCGGCACTCTGCGGGCATAGGTGCACCGCGAGCGCCTTATCCACCAGGGGGATCGCCGAATAGCCATTGGCCGCCCCACCATCGAGGGTAGTGAGGGCGGGGGAGCTGAAAGATCGGGACCGGGCAGTAAAAGGTGCCTCCCACGACCTTGTCAGCTCCTCGTGCACTTCCGGGAAGAAAGGAACTGGGGCGGGGCGTGGCTGTGAGCGGCGCCGCGAGTGCAGGAACCAATCATCAAGCCGCGAGGGTTCAGGGGAGAGTGGAGGGTTCCACTCTAGCCCGACGCTCGCGGCTGCCCGGGAAAGCATGTCCGTCATCTCCGCGTCAGCTGGGTGACTGGGCGACCATACCCAAGGGGGGAGCCCAGCTGAGGCTTCCGCATCTGACTGGATGAGCCCGCTCTCCGATGCTGCGCTCGAGAGCTCATCACCTTCGCGGGCTCCGAACAAGCCGTCGAACTCACTGTGAGATGAGTTGGCGGACTCATCCGGAAGCCCGATCAGGGCAGACGAGCATGCTGGGAAATGGGAGGTCCGTGGGGGGATACCCGGCAGAGGTGGTCCCATTGGGGTCCCCAGATCACCCCCAGTGCTAGCCGCGCTGGCCTCATACCTGTAGGTAGAAGGACCGGGGCGGGGAGCCGCTGGGGTGGCTTGCTTTCTTACGAAGGCAAGCCGCGACCGCATCGTTGCCATGGATATGTTCTTGTAATGAGTACATGACCCATCCATGAACGCTGTCTCCGTGTGGGCAGTGCCCAGACACGAAAGACAGCGATCGTGACCGTCAGAAGGCGAGAGATAACAACCGCAACCAGGAATAACACACAAACAGAAGGGCATCTTTAAAAAGACGTTCCATGTGTGCCACTCTTTTAGAGAAATATACTCTTTTTTAGAATATACTCTTTTATTTCTGCCGAAGTGCCCAGGGGCGTTCTCTGCAGTGGACCAGTACAGAGTGGGGAGAAGCCGCTGAAATGCGCCATCAGATCCAGCAGAGGTGAATGAACAGCCATGAGAAATCAGCTCAGTGAGCATCGACCGTTCGGCTCTGAAGAGAAAATCTGAATGAGTGGTTGCATACCAGCTCCTTTTATACCTGTATGTTCGGGGGAGTGGTATGCAAATATCACTCTCCAATTTTCATTGGCCTTTTCTCAAAGACCAGAGGTGTTTCGGGCTCCCAAGAGTGACTCCTAGTGTCACTACATCGACACAACGTCGAGTGAGTGACAGACAGGGAACTGGATGCAACCTGCAGAATTAAACATGCAACAAAGAGAGATCATGCTCAATATAACATACTACTGTTTGAATGTTAAACCTTGAATCCTACATACAGCTTTGCATACTATTTTTTAAAAGTAGTATGCAGTAAGCAGTGTTCTAATATTCCATTCCTAACATAGCCAGGGTGTGTGAGTGCAACGGCAAAGCCACAAAGAGAATTACTGCTTGAGTCACTGGCAACTATTTCTACATGAATATTCATACACATGAATGCATATTTGTGAACATTTTGCATTTGTGTACATTCCAGTGAGTAATAGCTGCTCGGTTTGTACTTGCGCGTGCATGTATATTTAAACGTGAGTGAAAGAATGGTCATGGGTGTGTATACACACACCCTCCTGCTGATGAGGCCCAGTGCCAAAATCAATAGAGTGCTTAAAAACCATCATACTGTAGTACAAGAGAGAGCAGCAGAGATTTTAATAAATGCAGCATACATGAACGCATGGCCTGGGCCGGACTCACTTTAAAACCTGGAAATGCCCCAAATATATCTCTTTCTCCTTCTATAACCTATATATGCAACGGTAGCCAGCTTGTAGGTAGCTGTGCAGTGTGTAAACCTCACTCCCCTGGCCTCAAAAGGCGCACTAGCGACTGACACTAGAGGCTGTAGCCTTTAGCCTCCTTGTTAGCGTGCCCGCCTCCCATGCCAGAGATGCCGGTTCAAATCCCGCTCAGAGCGGGTTGAGCAGGACCGGTAACAGTGGTGCCGTGACCTGGATGGGAGTGAGGTTTAGGAGGGTGAGTGTAACGGTAGCCAGCTGGTAGGTAGGTGTGCATTATGTAAACCTCACTCATCTGGCCTCAAAAGGCGCACTAGCGACTGACGCAAGAGGCTGTAGCCTTTAGCCACCTTGTTAGAGCGCCCGCCTCCTAGGTATATACACACTCCACATACTGTGTGTGTATATACAGTATATATATATATATATATATATATATATATATATATATATATATATATATATATATATATATAATCCACTACAAGAACTTCAAGTGCCATTTCATCTTTTTAAATAGTCTGTAATATATGCTTCACAGTAAAACTCACAAACCTTTTTACAGATAAATACATAGATGTCTCGCTACAAATTCAGATATGTAAAAGTAAATTTAAAGATTCATTTTACTAATATAAAACAGTGGGCTGCCTCTTATGGGTTGTCCAGTTAACAGACCAAAAGCAGAGCAACAAAAGTGAATGAGTGACAAAAATGACTGATTTTAAATGGGCCTCATCATGAAAAACATGATTTCAACCTCATCATTGAAATAAAAGACCCGAGTCAATCAGAAATTGTTATGATTATGATGTAACAACCATGAGCACTTTAGTATATCATAATAGAAGCATTTACATATAGAAGTCTTACAGATACAGTAGCAAAAACTGCATGTTTAATTTTAAAGGCCCTTTAACATGTGTTATGCATTGCTTTGACCTGTGTATGTAGTAAACAGTGAAAATAGTGAAAACAAATGAAAAAGGGAATGTAAAAAAAAAGAAGTAATTTTCAGTTTTTACGCCAACATTGCCAGTGTTATTATACATCACACTGACCTACGGCTCTTTGCAGAGTTCAATACATTGAGGAATGTTCACGCAAGTCATGTCGCAACGCTCTTAGGGTCAGACAAAGGGTAGAAAATAGTCATTTAAAACTAAATGACTGTTTTTGACTCAAGAAACTTTCATTAACATTGCAAGTGGACCTCAGGGAAAAAAAGATCAACAGAAGTGTAGAATATAACCTTATATAAACATGACAAATGATAATATGCCAATATGTAATAATCCAGCAATAAATGTAAGGTACACATGGATAAAAATGCCACTATTTTTCTGCATCATGCTGCTATGTAATACACCTTAAACCGAATTACACTTATATAAACTCTGTACACTGTCCTGCATTACTTTATAGCTGCAATATTTGTGATATCATAAGCTAGAAATGCTCGATAAGCAAAATATAAATGCTCACTTGATTTTCTTCTCTGTGCAATGATCTCGTACAAAACAAAATATCAAATACCATCAGGTTTTAAGGTAAAAGAGTGTGTGTTTCATCATTTATTTGGAGTGTTCAGGTGACTCTGCTATTAACTGCGCTGAGCTGTGATTTTGAAGTTCCAAGTGCGGCCCACTCTCTCTTTGGCTCTTTCTATCTCGGGTCAACTGGAGCTTTGGATGCCTTTGTGCACTTGACAGAACTTTCCAACATAAAAACCACTTTCCTAAAAACCATCAAACTGTCAAGTGAAGTTGAAAAATGAGAGAGATTACTGCATAAAGGCAGAGAAGGGACACAGAGAAAAAATAAGAAAGAGAAAGAGAGGGGGTGAGAAAGATAGGGGGACGGCTCTAGATTCTTCTGCAGATAAAATGTTCCAATGACTTTCTCATCTTTTCAGAAAAGATTCAGAAAAGATGATTAATTTTTTTTTTCATCAGTTACATACTGTATTTATTCTTTCGCTCTGTCGCCAATGTTGATATGATGGCTTGTCAGGATACTCAATAAAACAGAGCAATGTTTTGATAGTACCACAATGCCACAGTGTTCAGGAAAATCAACCCACTATCAGAGTTCAGATACTTATGTTGATTGTGTTTTGTTGTCTTTGTGGCTGGGCTCTGACATCCTTGTTTAGTGTTTTTGTCTAGTCTATGTGAGAATGCATGGCTCGCCCTTTTTGGCGCTGTCATGCATTCTCTTGTCTTGTTAGTTATTGGCACGAGTGCATTGCTCTTATGTCATTCTTGCGGCATGCACTTGTGTCAGTTGTTTAAGCTTGACTCTCGAGACCTCGGGTGCGCTTCGCGTTGCGCTCGCCTTGTGCTTGTGTGTCGTTGTCATGTTGTGCTGGGGTGGGGCCGCTTCGGTCTTGGTTGCCTGATTATATTTGGCCAAACCCTCGCAATCGCGACCTGGACGCGCAGCACAAAGTGAGCACACTAGCTCCTCGTGTATGCTGTCCTGTGCTGGATTGTTTCACTTCATTCGTTTGCTCCTGTCGTCCTGTGCTCGTGTATGCTTTCGGCCTCCCCTGTTAGTTTAGTACTTCTTGGTTTTTTTCTATTCTGGCTTTTGTTTTGTCTTTTCTCCATCAGGAGAGTTTTGTTTTTTTATGTTTTCTGTTTTATTTAATAAAAGCTCATTGATGCCATCTTAACTTGGATCTTTCTTAAACACGCGATTCTGCGACACCTACAAATGGCTTACTTACAGTTGTCTCTGCATATTGAACTGGGATAGGAGAAATTTAGTTATTTCCTTCACAATAAAAATGTTCTGATCAGGTTTTTCTTGTCACATTATAGACAACATCTGGAAGATCACCAAATTTAATGACTTACAAGCTCACTTAAAAAAGTTGTAGGTAAAAATATACATCTCTGTGCGGAATATATAGGATAGTTAAAGCTGTGTTTTACAGTCTGGAGTAAGTGATCACTCTCTCTCTGTAAGAGAATGCAAGTGGAACTCTAGCAAAGTGACTCCCCTTGCATTCAACATCCATGATGTCATAATCACTCGCATCAAAGGTATTCTATTTGACACGGCAACTGTCATTCTCCCTGGAGGTGTCATTAAAACAGAGCACACCAAACCAAGCTGTGCAAGAGCTAATGGAGAACTTCAAAACACACACACACACACACACACACACACACACACACACACACACACACACACTGCAACCAAACAATATTATAGTGGGACAGGCACAGCAAGTTATTACTGAGCCTAGAAAGGAGTAACAGAGTTATACACAAACACACGTGCCTGCAGACATTCATACGGCACACTCGCACACAGACACACACAAACATGCACAAAGACACAAAAAGACACTATAAATAGGACAGCTCTAATGTTCTGCTGTGTAGTTCTTGCCCTTGGGTGCAAGGCTCTTCCAGGAAGAGAGATGGAGAGAACAAGGAAGCAAGAAAAAGCAGAGTACAAGCATGATAAAGTGAACGATACCCTGTGTCTCAATCAGCTCCCTAGCTCCATATGTCGTGAATCAGTATATTGTGAACACGAATTCGGGCACTGGCAAGGGTGTTGACTGAATCACCCGCGACACGTTAACGAGCTCGTGCATTGAAGCGCAGCTGTTATTAATCAACAATATCGCTGTATAAAATACACTATCGTTTAATTCTGTTGAAGATATTAAAACGTACGGTATTATTATTACAGATAAATGACACGAATAAAGAAATAAAAATATGTAGGAGTGTATTTTTAACCTTCATTTTACAATGTAAATATTTAAAAGATTGTTTCACTTTCATGTTAATTATGAATGAAAGACATTACAAAAAAACACCTCTTTTAACGACAAAATAATCCTTGGAATTCATAGAATTACACTTGTGCTCATCTTCTACTGACTTGAGAGACTTCAGAAGACATGACGACGTTTCCGGTTAGGGAACATAGTGAGCAACGATGCTCCCTGATTTTTACAGTGCATTGTGGGATTTTTTAGGGAGCGAACGTTTCAGTGCACTGGAAGGATTTTGCAAAAATGGCTGACTTCCTGATCTGTACCCTGACTACTGAACTAGGGAGCTGATTGAGATGCACCCATAATGAAAATGTAGCAAAAAAAAAAAAAAAAAGAGGTTGCCATTCCTTTTGATCAATGATTTACCATGACTTTTCCAGTTGTTTATGATTACTGGATATTTTTCTTGATTTCTAGCCAATTTAATAATAATAATAATAATAATAATAATAATTATATATATAGTTGAAGTCAGAAGTTTACATACACTTAGGTTGAAATCATTGGAACTCATTTTTTATCCACCTCACAGATTTAATATTAGCAAACTATAATATTGGCAAGTCGTTTAGGACATTTACTTTGTGCATGACACGAGTAATTTTTCCAACAATTGTTTACAGACCGATTGTTTCACTTTTAATTGACTACATCACAATTCCCAGTGGGTCAGAATTTTACATACAATAAGTTAATAGTGCCTTTAAGCAGCTTGGAAAATTCCAGAAAATTATGTCAAGCCTTTAGACAATTAGCCAATTAGCTTCTGATAGGAGGTGTACTGAACGGGAGGTGTAACTGTGGATGTATTTTAAGGCCTACCTTCAAACTCAGTGCCTCTTTGTTTAACATCATGGGAAAATCAAAAGAAATCAGCCAAGACCTCAGAAAAAAAAAATTGTGGACCTCCACAAGTCTGGTCCATCCTTGGGAACAATTTTCAATTGCCTGACGGTACCATCTGTACAAACAATAGTACGCAAGTATAAACACCATGGGACCACACAGCCATCATCCTGCTCAGGAAGGAGATGCATTCTTTCTCCTAGAGATGAACATAGTTTGGTGTGAAAAGTGCAAATGAATCCCAGAACAACAGCAAAGGACCTTGTGAAGATTCTGGAGGAAACAGGTAGACAAGTATCTATATCCACAGTAAAATGAGTCCTATATCGACATAACCTGAAAGGCTGCTCAACAAGGAAGAAGCCACTGCTCCAAAACCACCATAAAAAAGCCAGACTACAGTTTGCAAGTGCACATGGGGGTAAAGATCTTACTTTTTGGAGAAATTTCCTCTGGTCTGATGAAAAAAAATAAATTAACTGTTTGGCCATAATGACCACTGATATGTTTGGAGGAAAAAGGGTGAGGCTTGCAAGCTGAAGAACACCATCCCAACCGTGAAGCATGGGGGGTGGCAGCATCATGTTGTGGGGGAGCTTTGCTGCAGGAGGGACTGATGCACTTCAAAAAATAGATGGCATCATGAGGAAGGAAAATTATGTGGATATATAGAAGCAACATCTCAAGACATCAGCCAGGAAGTTAAAGCTCGGTCACAAATGGGTCTTCCAAATGGACAATGTCCCCAAGAATACCTCCAAAGTTGTGGTAAAATGGCTTAAGGACAGCAAAGTCAAGGTATTGGAGTGGCCATCTCAAAGTCCTGACCTCAATCTGATAGAAAATTTGTGGGCAGAACTGAAAAAGCATGTGCGAGCAAGGAGGCCTACAAACCTGACTCCGTTACACCAGTTCTGTCTGGAGGAATGGGCCAAAATTCCAGCAAATTATTGTGAGAAGCTTATTGAAGGCTACCCAATATGTTTGCCCAAGTTAAACAATTTAAAGGCAATGCTACCAAATACTAACAAAGTGTATGCAATCTTCTGACTCACTGGGAATGTGATGAAAGAAATAAAAGCTGAAATATCACTCTATCTACTATTTTTCTGACATTTCACATTCTTAAAATATAGTAATAATCCTAACTGAGCTAATACAGGGAATGTTTTCTACGATTAAATGTCAGGAATTGTGAAAAACTGAGTTTAAATGTATTTGGCTAATGTGTATGTAAACTTTTGACTTCAACTATATATATATATATATATATATATATATATATATATATACACTGTTGTTCAAAAGTTTAGGGTCACTTACTCACTCTTTATTATTATTTTTTCTTCACATTTTAGAATAATAGTGAAGTCATCAAAACTATGGAATAACAGAAATGTAATTATCCAAATCAAATAAATAAAAAATATGTTATATTTTAGCATCTTCAAAGTAGCCACTCTTTGCTTAGAATTTGCAGAAACGTACTCTTGGCATTTTCTCAACCAACTTCTTGAGGTATCACACTGGGATGCTTTTAAAACAGTATTGAAGGAGTTCTCATCTATGTTGGGCACTTATTGGCTGCTTTTCTTTATTATTTGGTCCAAGTCATCAATTTCAAAAACTTTTTTTTTTAAATCAAATTTTAGTTTTATAATGTAATAAATTAATATGTTGGCACAATAATATTTTTGTCTACAAAACTACTTTCAAACATTTAAGCATACGCCTTCAGATCAAAAGATTTTTAAAATCATGAGAAACATTTCAGTCAAGTGACCCCAAACTTATGAACGGCAGTGTGTATATATATATATTCAATGCAGTAAGTTGCCCTGTTAATATATATATTTAAAATATGAGGCTTAATATTTTGTAAAAAAATATTTTTGGAATGATTCATCATTATTTTCCAAAATATGCTAAAGACACAAATATAAATGATGGTACAATTTGCATAGTACAGAAAAAATTATAAAAATACACCAGATTTTAGTTACATTAACTGGTTTAAAAACATAATTGTAGAAAAGAAATAAATCAGTAATGCATTGTGTGTAGCTCGGAGGAGGGCGGGGCCGGGCCGTAATGACACACGCCCGGACCCCAATCAGCCTGGTGAGGCGAGCGAGGGATAAAGGCGACTGGAGAGGGCAGCTCGAGAGAGAGAGAATTATGGGCAGCTGCCCTGTATGTGTTTGTGTGTCTTTTTGTTTAAGTTTATTATTAAACTATTTTTTATATTGTCAAGCCGGTTCTTGCCTCCTCCTTTCCCTCTAACCCCTCTACATTGTGTTATACAGAAGAATGCACAACTGTAAGGAGATTCAAAACATTTTTTTGAACATTCTTTGTATTTATTGAGTATAGGGAGTTTTGGTTCATAATAATAATAATAAAATAAATTATAATAATACTGTTATGTTATTTATTAAGCCAATATAAATTAAGGATAATACCATGTCTGACATGATGCAAACAGTAAAGCGTCAAAAAAACTGCCATTTCATTTAGGTGCACACCTTGGCACACCCGTGGCTACACCACTGATATATATATATATTATATATTTTTATGTATATATATATATATATATATATATATATATATATATATATATATATATATATATATATATATATATATATATTATATATATATATATACACATACACTTTTACAATAGAAATGGTCATGACTTTCCTTTTATAATGTAACTAATTTCCATGACTTTTCCAGGCCTGGAAATCACAGTTTTAAAATGTCTCGATATGTCCAGGTTTTCCATGACCATGGGAACCCTATATAAAACTTCAGACCAAACCTTTTTTTTTTTTTTGCTTATTCATATGCTTAAAATACAGAATTTCAGCCTCAGTCACCATACACTTTCATTGCAACTGTTTTCTGTACACTGAAAGTGAATGATGACTGACACAAATATTCTGCCTAACATCTACTTTTGTGTTCCACGAAGTCATACAGGTTATACGGGTTTGGAACAACCAAGATGAGTAAGCGAAGACAGAATTTTCATTTTTGAGTGAAATATTCTTTTAATCAGCCAATGCATTTGTATGTACATGGTGTGCAGAAGTGCATGTTTTAGGTTCTATATGTATGTGTTTATTGCATGTACTTATGTGTTTTTGTAATGTGTTGTGTGTTTGTAGCGGTTTGCCTGTGGTGACTTACCCCAGGTAGTGTCTTCTGCTCATGAAGCGCGGTCTGAGCTTTTAGCGCCGATTCTCTTGCACAGTATGTGAGGAAGGCACAGCCTGAAAGAGGAAATAAGAGAGAGTGAGCGATACACTGAAGACAAGTCAGAGAGGTTTAGACACAAGCAAGTGGCTGTTTGAGTAGAGCTTCATATTGTTTTCTCCAAAATGGAGAGAGACGAAAAACAATGTTTTTACATTTGAGTAGTAGACACATGGAGAGAAGAGATATGGAGAGGATCTGAGAGAAGAGCCACATATGCCTACAGCCATACACAACACTCTCCTTAGAGAAAGACGGAGAGAGTGTGTGCAAATACACTGTGTGTTTGTGGAAGAAAATACAAGATTGCTTTTAATTTCAGGCTGCAAGACCTAGCTGGAATTGAAAAGTAACTGTGTGTGTAAGAGTGTGTATGCTTGTCCATGAACTTTGAAAAATAATAAGGATGCATCAGTATAGATATTATGGTTGATCCCAAAGCCTATACATATTGTCATGGTCAATAACTGATATGATTGACGATATAAATCTATAATGTTTTGTATGGCTTCATAAAACACAGCATTTACATTTAAGCTCCAATCTTAAATTTTTCATGCTTCTAATAAAATCAGCCACTTAAAAAATTACTACACAATATAATACAGTACAATAGAAAATGTATCAGTTCAGTGCTTTTGAAACTTGGCAGAGTATACAGCGTGAATCATAAGAAATGAATCCTGAAATGTTCTACTTAATATCAGCCAAACCAAAGGTGATAATTTAAAAGAGAATTATACTGATATGGTCATCCATACATTTTACGCATTTTATGCATTCTATGCAAGATTTTGTGCACACCTTAAAAATTTTATGGGTGACAAATAATATGGAAATGACATTTTAAAGATTTTTGATTAGAAATTTGTATGAATGTTTAAGGTTGTATCAAAATATATACGTTAGCTGCTGCCTATTTCTTACTTTTTTTTCACTATTTCTAATGTAATTTTTACTGTCACAAGTTAAATTAAATAGTCCTACGGTTCGACAAATGGATTTATAAAAGTACAAACAGTCAATGTAGTGTCTTAATTTATCACACGTCATTAAAACTCCATGCATAATAGTTATATGAATAAGAAAAATGCAGTTTAAAACTGTTGTGGACAGAGTATAGTATGTCACCCCGCAGGACTCACGTCAACTACACAAATGCAGGTAGGAGATAATGAAGAAACCTGTGCCACGATGAAACGATAAGCATAAAACAAACAACAACAAAGAGATATGGAGAGAACTGGGAAAGAGAAAGACAATGAGATAAAGAAAGTGTCATTTAAATCCAAACATGTCAGATGGGATGGCAGTCTCTTCCTCAGTCTAAGCGGGCTTCTGTTATTAACACCTCTGTCTGTAAATTCAGAGTGACAAGACAACGGTCTTCCGGATACTGACTGTATGTTCATTTCCTGTACCTTCTCATCTGCTCAAACATGTAAGAGAATCAATGTGTACACGTTAGTAGTGACACACTGCCCCAGATACCAGCACATGCTGTCTTATAATGCTAATCTCACCTGGCTAAAAGCAAATGCTAAAGTATTTTGCTAAAACCACTGGGATGTGAACTGAGTGGAATAACTACAGAACAAAAGCTGAAACGATTAGCATCGCATTTGTACATGAAGTACGCAAATTTGAATATGCAGAAGCATGTTAATGGATGCTAATTTTTATGCTAATCCTTTATTAATATTAAAAAATGCTAATGTACTAATATGCTGAGTAAACATGATAATCTGGCGCTGACATTTCTGCCTGCATGCTAATGGTGGCCACAAATGCTGATAAGAAGCTGAATTGCAAATGAAAATGTAAAATAAAAATGTTTGATAATTTTTAAACAAGCCCTTGTTGTGGTAAGATGTTATTTTTTTTTTTATTTAAAAACTTCAAATAGTTATGTTTCAAAAAGTGTTTTGGTGAGGAAAGAATGCTAATATTGTTCACAAATGCAGATAAAATAAACAAAGCTGAATTTTATGTGAAAATTCAAAACCATTTATTTTCAAACAACCCCTTATTTGTTTAAGATGTTACTTTTTTCTTTAAAAACCTCAAAAGACTGTAAAAGTGTTTTGGTGAAGATTAAAAATGCAAATAAAATAAACAAAGCTGACTTGTAAGTGAAAAAAAAAAAACAACGTTATTTTTAAACAAACCGTTATTTGTTGCTGTAAGATGCCATTTTTTTTCTTTAAAAACCTCAGAAAGAGATAACAGTGTTCACAAATGTAGATAAAATATGAATTAGTGTGCACTGCTCCACACAATCTGTGCTGTGCTAGGATGTGCACTTAAGTCGAGCGTGTACCTCCTGGAAATTTATAAAAGCACATTTTATCAACAGGAAGTGAAGAAAAACATTATTGAAGTTTCAGGAAGTGAACAAAACATCCAACCAGACCAAAAAAAAAATAAAAAAAAAAATAAAAAGAAAAAGAAAAAAAAAAAGAAAAAGAAAAAGAAAAAAAAAGGATACTGCATTAATTGCATTAAATTATTTAAACGTGTTAAACAGTCAACTATTAATCGCTGTTAAATTTCCCAGCCCAAGTATTTTTGCTATAATAAACTCCTTATGAATCAATATGGGATCTTCTTCAAACAATGCAAGTAATCTTTCTGTCACTTTGCTTTATTTCTTTCTTCACTGACAGTGGTGGCTAATACAAAGTTACCACAGTTATTATTTACAATAGCAAATTGCAACAACTGTAGTAAATATAGTATTTTGGTGGGTACTATGTTTACCATAGTAATCCATATTTTAACAATAGTTGAACGCAAACCATGACCTCAGAAAGGGGCAAAGAGAAAGTTAAATGTGGATATCTGAGTGTACCAGCATCATATCTTTCTCCCTGTCCTCCCATAAAAGCCCCAGTGCCACAGGGACGCTAAACACACAAGGGATGCACATGCTAGCGTACACACACACTCAACCCTCCTGAGGCTAGAGCATGAATCAGCAATATTCTTTCCCGATGTCCACTATGTGTGTTTAACCCCAGCCAGGCTGGTTGAGTGCATGTATCCTTGTGTGTGTGTGGCTCCTGCAGTCCTGCTTGGCTTTTTTAATTAACTCTGACTCATTAGCGATGGGGAGAGCTCAGTGTGACAGCTTGGCGCATTCCTCTGAGAGTCTGTCATGTTCTAGAACAGGCTAGAACTCTCACGGGACACTAGTGCATGCTTCCCTGTCCCACTTGACAAGCGGCAGCACACACACACACACACACACACACACACACACAGAAATATATGGGATGAACTGAAAGATAATGGGGAACCTCTGTTTGTTTGTCATCTAAAAGCAATATTGCTTCTTTCTGCACTTTAAAGATGTTAGAAAGAAAGAGAGAGAGAGAGAGAGAGAGAGAGAGTGAGAGAGAGAGAGAGAGAGAGAGAGGGGGGGTGGGGGGAGAGAAAGTAAGAGTGAAAAGAAAATACAGAACACGGCAAGCGGAAAAGATAAGAAAGAATAGTCAGATGGTAATTGAGCAGTTTTTGAACAAAAGTTGGAGTGACCATTTGTAAAATAAATAGAGCAGTAGTTCTCAAACTTTTCAGGCCAAGCATCACTTTCAAGCAAATCAGAACCGTTGATGGACCATCAGTGTTTCCCTCTAGATTTGCTTTTTTCTCAGCATTGAGCAAATTGGCATGTCTTTGAGTGCAATCTTAAAGGAAGGTGCTGTGTTCAATACAAGTTAAGCTTAATCAGCAGCATAATATTGATTACCACTAACATTTATTTCAACTCGTCCATCCTTTTCTATAAAAATAAAAAAAATCTGGGTGACAGTGAGGCAGTTACAATGGAAGTGAATGGAGGTCAATGTGTAAATGTTAAAATACTCACTATTTCAAAGGTATAGCCATAAGACGTAAACAATATGCGTGTTAACATGATTTTAGAGTGATAAAATCGCTTACTAACATTTTCTGCGTAAAGTTATATACAACTGTAAAAAGGTTTTGCATTATGTCATAAAGCCATAAGCCCTAAAACCCTAAACGACCGTAAAAACAATGATTCTACACAACTCTGCAGCTCAAATAATACACTCATTTTCAGTTTCATTTATATTTGAGCAGTCTGGTTGTTTATGTTTGCATATGGACTGTGTAAAAGAGAAAGTTTTGTTTTAATCATGTTAGTGATCTGGATTTTTTGTGTATTAACTCAAATGTTAACACTAATATTTGCTCGAAATGTTGTGATATACTACACTGTAAAGCAGGGGTGTCAAACTCAATTTCAGCCCGGGCTACATCAGCGTTCTGTGTGCCCTCAAAGGGCCAGCTGAAAATGTGGCATCGGCACACGATTTGGCACCCATGCAGTTACTAATAATATTGCATATTTTGTGCAATGAAATTCACATTTGATCGTATTATTTTTGAATTTGGGATACAGATGTAAATTATGTTATTAACAGTAGTCAGGAGTCCTATTAACAGGAGTCCTTTCATCATTGTCCTGCGTGGTTGTGACTGGTCCACGGATAACACACTTGCTCTGCGCTCACGCCACTCTATCCATTGAGCCGTGCTGATAACTGGTGCAGATAGTGCCGTTTCGTTCCACTTTTGGAGAGAACAAAATGTGCTTCAAAAAATAAGGTTAGAACGACAGGGGAAGGCTCATTAATATTTACTAACTGCTAACTGAATGGTTAGTGACACGTACTGCTCATCTGGCATCCTACGTTTTTTCGAAGTTGTGGGCTTTGAGTTTGACACCTGTGCTATTAAGTGTTTGTTGATACAAATCGGATGGCTGTATGCAGTAGTGTAATCTAGGGCATACGCAGGCATACGCCATATGCCCAACTATCTTCCTTAGGATTTTGCGTATGCCCACCTAAAATAAGCGATGATATGTATGGCTGCCAGAGCAACGAGTAGGCTTTTGACCCGGAAATTTTTCGATCTACAAACGCCATGCTGAAGCACCGTTGAGAGAATTGTGTGTGTGTGTGTGTATTTTAATAAGTGTACAGAGATCCTCTCTAAATGTGCACGGTGCAGCGGGAGGTGGGAGCGCAACTGAAGGCACGGGCAAGACAGACAGTCCAACAAAGCTGATCCACCAATCAGAATATATATATATATATATATATATATATATATATATATATATATATATATATATATATATATATATATATATATATATATAGTATATACACACATTTAAATGTAATTTATACAATTAAACTTTGTGAAAATACTGCATGTTATTGCTAGTTTTTGATGCTCTTCGCAGATGCTGGACAACTGTGTCCCGAAATTATATGAAATGTCTTTTATTTTTCTCACCTTTTACTGCTGTTGGTGGTGCCTTTTTCTCGTGATATCAAATCAGTTACATTTATATTTTTAAATAGGAAAACAATTTCACTTTACACAGAAAAGCACATTATAGTACACAAATAAAACAAATAACCATTAATCCTTATGTAGGCTATATATGGTAATACAAGATAACGTGTTAACGTGAACAATACTACACTCATATTAGCTATACAAAGTACTACACTCATATTAGCTATACAGTTTATTGCGTATTATGTATGTATTAGTTTATTAATTAGAGTAATTATAAAGTATTAAAAAAATCATAGTAGCCTAATGAAAGGAACATTAATGACACCTGTTAATTTAAATACATATTTAACATCAAGTTACCATTTTTCTTAGTACTGTACTGTACACCATGCCAGCAAGAAACTTACCCTGATATACATTTTGTAAGTTCATGTGGAACTTTTTTTATGGCAAAAATATATTTCTCACACTTTTTATATATGTACTGTAAATAAATAAATAAATGAATTTTAGAGACCGGGTGCATGTTTTATTTTTATGGGGGGGAGAAGGGATGAAGAAAAACAGGAGAAAGAGAGAGAAGATAAAATCACCAGGCTTCTGTGAACACTATCCACTAGTGTCTTACACTAGGGGGTTATCTCCCCTTCTGCAGACACCCTTAAGGGACACACACATACCCTCACACACACAAAGCTACAGATGAGTACATATTGAGATGGCAAGCAAATAAGCAGGAAAACTAACAGAGAAAGAATCAAATTAATATAAAAAGTTCATGATATGAATCATTTTGAGTTAACGAAAAGTGACTCAGCTGTCTTCTTTGCACTGTAAGATTTTAGAAAACCACGATGGATTACACTCCTAAAAGGCCCCAGGGTATCAGCCTTATTTGAGGTCCCTTGTTGTTGCAATTGCAAGATCTGAATCTGCAAAGAAATGAAGTTGAAATTACGAAAATAAATACTTCAAGTGCGTAAAATATTTGTCATCTGCAAAGATATTACAATGTGTCACAACTAGTATACAACATCAAAGCTGTGATGTGTTCAGTCAGTGCTTGGTCACTTAGTTCTCTCAATCACATGGGGCCTTGATCACTGGTAATGAGAGCAATTGCTACTAAAATGAATAATTTTGCCCAGAATTATAACTTTGCACATCATTGTATGTGTGATTAAACAAAAAATATTTAGAATCCTTTTAAACTGAAATGAAAGGAGAAGTATATCACATCGGCACATGCTGTTTTTCTATTTCTTTGAATAGAGGCAAATTCTTCTGATGATTTTTTTCTTCACATTTTTCAAAGCGTACCACTTTGAAAACATCGATAAACAAAAAGATTCCATAAATTATAGTGCAGAGTTGAAGTGCTTTGAAACACCAGCACAGAATCTTTCTTACTAAAACTCTGGAATTTTGGTCTGTAATTGGAAATTTCCACATTTTATAACCACAGGTCACCTCTGTTTATATCACTGGCACAAAGATAAACCATTATTTACATTTGGCACAGAACCTGTTTGAAGTTAAAGCAACAATGATTTATTCGTAGACTTGCGAATGTGAGGTGATGATTTTAGCAGTATCTATGTATGTGGTACTACAACTTTATTTCAGTACCTCATTAGAACAAAAACTAAAGACTTGAGGTTTTTTAATTTATTTTTTTTATGGTTTTTGAGAGTAAAGGAGAGGGTAACTGAATAGTGCAGGCATCGTTTATAACAATTTGGATACATGATATGAATAATAAATTATAGGTGCTTTTCCACTCCTTTTGCTTATTACTATCATTACTTATACTTGCCATTGTGAATAATCCAATTGATCATCTGGCCAAAAATGCCTCTTAAAAAGCTTTTGTAAAGGCAGTTTTCCTGCAATGAGACAGTTTTGGCAATAATCATCTGTGTACTAAACAAAAATGGCACACACATAAACACATACAAAAGGCAAGCCGGCTCACTACTAACTACTGTGTGTGTGTGTGTGTGTCCCGTTCAGATCAATACATGCTGATCTAACCTTCATTGTCCTAAAAGTATGTGTGAGTGCAATCCTGTCATGTTCGTTTATGTCATTTTACTTGTCTTGCCTGTCACCGTCTACAAAAGTGCAGTATCAGTTTCACGATGGTACAGATTGAGCATAGGCAACAAATTCTCAAAGGATCACCACTCCTTCCTTTAAAGGGATAGTTCACCCAAAAATGACAATTCTGTCATCATTTACTTACCTGTATGTTGTTCCAAATCCGACTTTTGCTCTTCCGTGCATCACAAAAAGATATGTTAGGCAGAATATTAGGGATTGATAGCCTCAGTCACTGTTCACCTCATTGCATCTTTTACCCTTACAATGAAATTGAATGTTGACTGAGATTGAACATCATAAAATATATATATATTTTTGTTCCATGGAAGAAAGAAAATCACACATGTTTGAAACAACATAAGGGTGAGTAAATAATGACAGAACTGTAATTTTTGGGTGAACTATACCTTTAACACAAACATGCCCCACAGACTTTGGGTAATTTGAATAAACTCTCTGCCAAGGTCTGAACATCCAAGGTCTCAATGATACCTTTACTTCTCTCCAACCTGCCCCCACTTCTGAACAACACGTCTTCTTAAAATATTTCATTGGAAGCCGTAAAACCCCTGATTAAATAAAAATGCACTTTGAAGAGAGCAATATGAGCTCTGAGGGTAATATGAGAGAGAGAGAGAGAGAGAGAGAGAGAGAGAGAGAGAGAGAGAGAGAGAGAGAGAGAGATCTTCAATTACTGTGCCGAAACCACGTCAAGCTTTTTTTGATTCAATAAAATAGGCCTTAAATATTCAGGAGCTGATTCTGGGACTAATGAGTCCTCTACTTGAGTGATATTATTCCAGTGGAATAAAGTGGTAGTGTGAAAGAATATTTGAGGAAGTCGGTGGATGCATTTCTAATGGGGTCTAATACCAAACTTGGTCCCCCTTGCACCACTCACTCCCACTGTTGACAAAAAATGAAGCTTAAGATGGCATTTGAGCTGCACTCATCAAGTAGTAAGGAAAAGGGGAAACTAAAAAGAAAAAAGAAAGGAAATGGGAAAGGAAAAGAAAGGAAACAGGAAAGGAAGCAGGAAAGAAAAGGAAAAGAAAGAAAAGGGAAAGAAAAGCAAGGAAATGAGACAGGAAAACAAAGACAAGGAAAGGCAACAGGAAAGAAAAGGAGAAAGGAAACAGGAAAGGAAACAGGAAAAGAAAAGGGAAAAGAAAGGAAACAGGAAAGTAAAGAAACTAAGCGGGAAAGGAAACCGGAAGGAAAAGAAACAGGAAGTGAGAAGAAAAGAAAAAAGGAAAAAGGAAAGGAAAAGTAGAGGAACGCAAAGGAAAGAAAAGGCAATGGAAAAGAAAATGGTAAAGGAAACAGGAAAGGAAATGAAACAGGAAAGGAAAGAAAGGGAAACGGGAAAGAAAGGAAAGGGAAAATGAAAGAAAAATAGACAAAAAGAAAAAAAAGAAAAAGGAACGGATAGGAAAATAAAGGAAACTGAAAGACAGGAAATGGGAAAGGTGCAAGGAAACGAGAAAGAGAAGGAAACAGAAAGGAAATAGGAAAGGAAAAGAAGGGAAAGAATATTGGAAAGGAAAGGAAAACAAAGGAAACAGAAAAGGGAAAAGGATACAGGAAAGGCAAAGAAAGGAAAGGAAACAGGAAAGGAAATGGGAAAAGATAAATTACAGTTTTCTCATAGAAAAGAATTAGTAACAGACACACACAATTCCCTGTAACCACAATATACTTTGAGGGGGACAAGTCCCCCCAAATAATCAGATTTGGCCAAATTGTCCCCCCTAGTAATTGCTAACCTTGTTGCTGTTCTGCTGCAGTCCATTATGCACCACTGTCTAATTGTCATTAAGTTCCTGCAGGAATAACATAATGGTTTAAAAAAGTTTAATTTTTACCGTGCTCAGTAGTCTAACACCGCTCGTCAATGTCATATGAGATAGCCAATTAAATCGATGAAGGCGGGACTCGTTTAAAACGCTATACGGGAACCTTATGGATTATCCCAGCGCCGCGCATCAGCAAGCAGTTAAGGTTAAGAGTGTTTGTATCATGTGAGATGTAAGTGTCTAACTAAACATGCAATATTTGACCACTGTTTTATGATTGAAATGTTGTACCGACCCACATTAATTTCCAAGGGTGTAAACTATTCACCACTTGGCGAAATTCGCTGTTTTGAATTTAAAATATGTCATGTACAGTACGTGATTTTTATGTCATTCATAACTGTGAATGTGAAAACATTAACGGAGCAGTTTTCAACAAATCAGTCTTAAAAAAAGCACGAATGTGTGTATATTGTAAATTAATTGAATGAATGTGGTAATCTGGCAGGCTTATGAAGTAGCTTTTTAGAAGATTCTCTTGACATTTTCTAAGAAAATTATCTATAAAAAAACACAAAGTAGAGTGTTATCACCCAGATCAGAACTAGAACATGGTAAGACCTGTGACTTGTGACTTCTATTGTGCTTTTAGGTTTTGGCAAGGACAGTGTCATATATTTTTAATGTAAATATTATTAGTAAATCATTTCAAATCAATTGAAGATTTTCTAAATAATGTCTTTATGTCTTCAATTAATTCTGAATTTTGAACAGCATCTCCTAAGAGTCTTCTTTTAAAAGAGACCATTTTATTTTGAGTATGTCTTGTCAGGTTTGTGCTCAAAACATTAGCCACCAGTTAAAGTAGTTCACATAAAATGGAAAATGTTCTTTTACTCACTCATTTACTCACCCTTATGTTGTTCAAAACCTATATGCTGTTTTTTTTTCTTGAAACATAAAAATAGATATTTTAAGCCGCTCTATTCCATAGAATAAAAGTTTATAGTGAGCAGGAGCTGTCAGGCTTCATAAAGGACAAATATTATAAAGCACTATTAAAGGTTCAGTATAAAGGCCTCATAACAGTAGTCCATATGACAAGTGCATTATATTCCAAGCATTCTGGGGCCACACAACAGCTATGTGACTACTTTTATGGTATTCTTATAATTATTATTTTTTCTCTTAACAGCAGTGGTCAATATGAACTTTTTTTGTATGGAAAAGAGCAGCATTAGTGTTCTTGAAGAAAAGATTGTGTTAATATTCTACTGGGAGGAAAAATCATGACATGGTTACGGCCTTGCATTATACAGGTAAAAAAACATTTGGTGTGGTACGTAAAGGAAAATCAGGTAAATGTAATGTAATAAAATGTTATGAAAAGAAAGGAACATTTTTAATTCTGTATTTTTTTTGTCATTGTACCGTACCAGTAAAATATTAGAAAAAGGAAAGGAAAGATGAGGAGCACGAGAGGGAAGGTGAGGAGTGAAAAACAGAGGACAGGAGAAAAGAGGTATACTGTAAGTTCTGTGAATCGATTGGCGAACGAAAAAGCACCGGCTCTAATGTGTTGCATGTGACGGATTTACTGTGGAGCAGAGCCACTGAATCAATGGTGTAGAAAACACATCATTAGGACACAGTCCCCCCCACTCCCTTCTCCCAAAGGGTCAAAAGACTGTATGTACACACAGACACACACAATTTCACACAATATGTATATACTGCATTTTCACACATTTACGCACAATGCCGATGCCTATTAAAAGCCAGCCATCTACTCTTCACACACAGATATCAGGTTTTATTATTGATGTGTGGACCAAATGTAGGCAAAACCTGACTCTCTCATACACATACACAAACACACATTACTTAATTCCCTCAAGCCTTTTTTAAATTGAATTTACATCACCTTTTGGACAGATAATAGAAAATTCAGCTGTGTGGTGTTCAGAAGTAGGCAGTCAATTACATCCTGGCTCTGTGGGCCACACTGAAGTATCAAGGATAAGCCTGTCTGCCAAACTCTGAAATACAAGAACTGAAGGTTGCACTAGAAAAAGGGCAAAAAATATATTTGGCTTAACAAATATACCGTAGTATTATTAGAGCAAAGATGTTCTGGAGTGTGTTTAATACTGAGAGCTTGTTAGCGAGATGTCATGCAAGGAGAGCGCAGAGGCGTTAAGTCAAGGTTTACGAAAACGTGTGGCCAAATCCCATGAATAATCAAACCCAAGAATGCCACATCTCTTGGCATTTCACAAATAAACAGCAGCCCACAGGCAGTGTCAGAGGATTTGGGCTGTTAGGGTGATCGTAAAATGACGACACTACCTGCATGATAGAGTTAGGAAAAAAATATCAATATTTCAGTATATAATCAAGTATAGTAATATTTTAACTCACAATATAGTATTGATCTTCTCGAATCAATGTTTTAGATACAATTTTCACATTAATATTTTTTAAAAAGACCATCACTCAGAGCAAGTCTATAAGAAGGCAAAGTATACTGTGGCCAATTACACATTAGTTATTTCTATTAGACTGAAATGTTAACACAGAATAAGCTAATAATTTAATCTATAACTTCTTTTCATGCTATAATAACAACAATACTCTTTTCCCTTTTTTATACTAACACTGACGAGATATGCATTTCTATTTCTGTACGATGAAATAAAACAAGTCCAGAACTCATTGCAAAAAGCACCAAAGTCCAATGAAGATGGATGAGAAATGAGAAAAAATCAAAATATATTATAGTTTTGAGTTACAATATACTACCCAAAGAATTGCAATACTATTGTATCAATATTGATACAATATTGTAACAGTAGCAATGTCCAAGTCATTAATGAATTGTTCTTTGGAGTCAGATCTTTTCAATTAATCAACAGAACCACTTCACAAAACTGATCCAATTATTATGACTTGATTGTATTACATTTTTATCAACACACATGAATTTGGCTTTGGTTTAAATAAATAAAGTTTTAATTTAAATGTGTAATTAAAACGTAATTTCCACTAAGAGATAACAGACAATGCAGAAAGCGTGCCACTTTAAATATATATATATATATATATATATATATATATATATATATATATATATATATATATATATGTATATATACATATACTGTATATACACACATATGTACTGTTTATTGTAAATGGAAATTACATTTAGGGTAATTTTAAGTGTTTTTATGAGCTAAATCATGGCTGCACCAAAAATAATTGGTACACATGAAATTACAATAAACACCATTCACCATTCAATGGTTTCTCCCATTTTTCCACCCCTCCCCCTGCTGTACTCCCGATTTACCATTTCTCCTGATAAACTCCCGATTTTCCGCATCCACACTTTGCTCATGAGAATGTATTAGACTTACAGGTAGGGTTGCCACCCGTCCACTAAATTCGGGATCATCACGTATTTAAATTTGAAATGATGCGTCCCGTATCGAATCAATATGGGATGCGATTTGTCCCGTAAGCTGGTCAGATGGCATACGGCGAAATCGTTTCAGATCGTTAATTTAACATTGATATAAGTTGGAAATTTTTCATACGGTAGGAAGGGGTCATCTGAAAAGTCCACACGTTGTGCTGAAACTTGCTAATACTGTGGAGGGTGTGGTAAGGGACCGTATGAAAAGTCCACACATTGTGCTAAAACTGTGGATTTGTTTTTATTGAAAAACAGAACTTTCAATATGAATGTTCAATAAGATGAACAAAATTACACAGATCCAACAATGTATGAATACTATCACTGAGTCATTAAGACAAGAAATACAGGTGAAGGAAAAAAATAAATAATTAAAATAAAGTAAATAAAATTAAAAAAAATTTTTTTTTTAAATGGATATTAACAAACACAGATATATACATAAATAAGATAATGAAGATAAATAATAGAAGAAATATAAATTAAATATGTTTTTTTTAAAAGTCATGGGTCAGGAAAGCTCTCAGCATATAAGAAAGGATATACACTTTTTATTATTTTTAACTTAAAAGGCATTTATTGCTAAAACTGTGAAGGATGAGGTAAGGGACCATCTGAATTCATTTCTTGGTATTATTCATCTTCAATGTAGTATTACTGACTGATACTGTTCCCTGATTATGAACATGGCACTGCAGATGGTCGCCTCGGTGTGGAGCTCTCCAATTCTTTTGTTGTTTTTGTTTGTTTGTCCTGTGTTTAGTGATTGTTTTCCAATCAGTTTTACCAGGGACGAACTGCTGAACATTCGGCAGCACATACCAGACAATCTTTTCCCGGTTTTTGCTTATTCAGACGTTTTGCTGGACATTTTAGTCAGCGGTGCAGCTGTGTTGTTTAAGTGTGCTATGAGATGAAGGCGAAGGAAGCGAGCCGGCACGCTGGTCAAGCTCTGACACCACGGCTTTCGAACAGCGCTGTCGAGTATTCATCTAGCGAATCTCCGCTCTCTCTGTAACAAAATGGATGAACTACATCTCCTCACTTGTACAACCAAGGACTTTTTAAACTCTGCTGCCTTGTGCCTCACAGAAACCTGGCTGAGTGAAGCCATTCCGGACAGCGCATTACATCTGCTGGGCTTTTAACTGTTCAGAGCGGATCGTATTGCGGAGTTAACGGGGAAAACGAGAGGCAGTGGAACATGCTTTTACATCAATGAAAGTTGGTGTACAGATGTAACAACGTTAAAGAAGATGCGCTGTCCTAATTTGGAAGCGCTCTTTATCAACTGTATGCCTTTTTATTCGCCTCGGATGAGATGGAGTTTTCCTTGTTTATTCTGGTGAGTGTTTATATTCCTCCACATGCGCGTGTGAATGCAGCGCTGCAACAGCTGGCTGATCAGATCACAGACACGGAGCAACAACACCTGGACTCACTTACTATTATTCTCTGCGATTTAAACAAAGCCAACCTCACTCGTGAACTGCCAAAATACAGACAGCACATTACATGCCCAATCAGGGACAGAAATATACTGGACAACTGCTACACAATATTAAAGGATGCATATCGCTCTGTCCCTAGAGCAGCTTTGGTACTCTCTGAACACTGTCTGGTTCATCTTCATCCAACCTGTGGTGGTAGTGGTGGTGGCATAGTGGGCTAAAGCACATAACTGCTAATCAGAAGGTTGTGTCCTTGAGCAAGGCTCTTAACTTAAGGGTGCTCCGGGGGATTGTCTCTGTAATAAGTGTACTGTAAGTCGCTTTGGATAAAAGTGTCTGCCAAATGCATAAATGTAAATCTTACCCTAGTTGGGCACCAGATACTCCACCGGCTGCCGTTCCTGGCACATACGGACCATGTACTGCATCCACAACCCCCCACTCCCACAAAATTTTTCACAATCCGATGTTATCAGTTATGATCATTATAAATAAAACTTCAGCAATATGCACAAACATCCAGTATGGTTTAATTTAAATGTTTTAGAGCAAGTAATATGCCATACCAGGATATCAGGAAACATGTGAAGTTAAAGAACTGCTGAATTGTTTAAAAAAAAAAAAAATGTATTGGCTCATTGAAACGAACCGTGAGCAAGACTTCCCATCACTACTGCACGGACACAAAGACAGGCTAGGGCATAGAATCCCGCCTTCCGAAAGCAAGCAATGTGTGGCAGGGTGACCGGTCTGTGTGTCTGCACCCTCACCCTTGCGGTACCGCCCTTGCATTGACACCAGCAGACACAAACAGCTCCTTAATATTCCCCCGCTGTCCCCTTGTCCTGTCCTGTCAGTGTCCCGCTGTCCTCCTGCCTGCGTGGACAAAAAGGATGGGACGTTCCGAGCGGAGGACATGAATCATTACACTTCCTCTTTCCAGGACCGCTCGTAGGCCAATTGATTCCATGACTTAATTGGCTTTATAAGCCAAGATGGGAAGCCCGTGAGGGTCTTCTGTGGCGTCTTCGTTCCCCACCCCCCTTCCCCCCTCCTCCTCCTCCATTCCTCTATCCAGTCCTTCTCAGGAGAAACCTTGCGTAATTGTTTTCCCTCTATCTTGTGTGTCATTGTCGGATGGGTCCAGGGGGATTATTAGTAACCCTGGGTCCCTCAATAATTCATCCTAAGCTATTTATACACAAATGGAGAGAGTCCTTTAAACTCTCCCTCTGCAAACTTATCTGCCGCTCAGATGGAGAGGAAGAGCGAGAAAGAGAAAGAGAAAGAAAGAGAGAGAGAGAGATAGAGAGCAATGTGTACCTCTTTTCAACAGAGACACAATGACCTGCTTCTCTAGTGTTTTTGAGTTTCAAGGTGACGCCTGCATACCCTCTCCCTTCTTGCCTGCCAACCCAACAAAAGTGCCATCCCGGGAATACGCCTGCTCACAAAACGCTCATTAATGGGCTCTAATATGCCAGCTTTTCTACCCATTTAACACAATTAAGACGTTTACTAAAGCTAACATGGAGTGGCAATCAACTCCAAGGACACATGAAATGCACATAATAATGTAAACAGACATTTTATCAAACGCGCACTCGCAATTGTTTTCAAAGGGTGGAAACCAGGGATTACATTGACTAGTAGACTCGCTCAGCCTGCTATAGTCTTAGTCATGACTCTAACCCTAAACCGAACCTTGTACTTTACATGGTGACAGTAGGAGTAAAATTCTTCTGTCCACAAACTGTGTCCCAGTTTAACTACATGTCATCACATTAACAGTTATTCATTAGGCAGATGATTTTATACAAAGTGATTTATGAATGAAAATAATGTAATTAGAGCATGGCAAAAATATATATATAGTATATTTGTCTTATTTTCCCGTAAAAATATACAACCTAAACATCCTTAAAATTACTTGAGAAGCAGAATGGCATAAGATATTAACAAAATTGGGTGGGGTTTATGTTTAATACAGGAAAAAAAAAATAATATTTGCATATGGGGTAAGAAAAATAAACTTGTTTTTCCTTTTTTTCTTACTCCTTTGCCAAGTAGTTTTTTTTTCTTGTTATGAGAATAAACTTTATTACATTTCGTTAGATATCTCTGAAAACAAGAATTTTATACAAATTTATTAAAAGAATGTTTATCTTGTTTTCATATTGCTTTACGAATGCTTAGATATTTTTTAAGGCCTATTTACACTTGGTCACGTCATGCGTTTTTACTGATCGGATTACTATCTGACTGAATAAGCTCATTCCATTTACACCTGACCACATCAATGTATCTCTGCCAAACGGATATAAATTCGATCTTCAATTCCCGCACTATATGCAAATAAAGAGTTCACTTCCGTGATTATGCTAATGCCGGGCAGAAAAATGAAAAGATTGGATTTATTATTTGATTCCAACTGACTTTGAACAGTGCGCGTGTGTTTCTGTTTGTGTGCACGTTGCAAATTCCCCCTCCTCTGGGCTTCTCGTAGGTAAGATGCACCATGTGCGTCAGCTGCGCTCATTGCCAGTGTTTAGTTTCAGTTTCTTCAGCGATCTGCATCAAATAAATGAAGAAAAAAAGTCCTGTCTTTCCTACAACGTGCATCCGTGTCTTCATTTGTTATTATTTATTGCGTGACGCTAACCCTATGCAAATATTCTGTAGCAGCTGTTATATTTCGTGTTTTCCCTATGCTGACGTAGCGCTGTTTGGGCGGAGTAAAGTTTACATATGCATCTTGAACAACCAGGTGCATTTACACCTGACCGAATTATGTATGGAATGGTTTGAGTGATCGGATTGCAGTCTGTCTTGAATGCATTTCGGAGGGAATTTACACCTGGTCTTTTCATGATCGGATAGTTATCTGATCAGTGAAAACGCATGAAGTGGCCAAGTGTAAATAGGCCCATACTGGAAAACAAGACAAATATTTAGTAAGAAAAGGATTTGGCAGTGAAGCAATTAATAAGGGAGTACACGTACATGTAGTGCCACAAACTCAATTTCCACATCCTCAAGTACTAAAGTAGTACAATTCTGTAGTCCAAAATTTATTTTTTTGTTTTTGAACAAAAACATTCATTTACCATGAAAATTGTGTTTTAATTTGGGATTTAAAAATAAAAAAAAAACTACTTAAGCAAATAACTGCGTATGATTGGATCTGTTTCTCCTTCCACTCACTGTAACCCGCAGAAGTGTTAAAAGACAAGCTGACACAGACAGTGCTCACTTGTTTATAAATTTATTTAAATAAAAAAAATCTGTTAAAATATTGAAAATGTTCTGTTGTTGTAAACAAACAAATGATAAAAACTGTCTGATGTCTGATATTTTTCCATTTAGGCCTAAAAATTTTAAATGTATGGCTTTTAAATAATGTTAAATGGCTAAAATTATGCATATTTTTACCTAAATCCATTTAATAGAGGTATCGGTACTGGTATCGATATTGGCCTTGATAGTAGATGGAATTATGCAAAAGTGAAAAAAACAAAGAACCCAAAGCAAGTTGCGTTCGCAAAGCATGTTATTAGTGAACCACACTGCATTCACTACGGACATCTGAGATGGTCTGTTTTCACTTTCTTTAAATAGAAAAAAGATGTAAATGAAAGTGACAGAGGCTAACATGCTGCCAAACATCTACAGATGAAAGAACATCATACTAGTTTGAAACAACATAATGTTGAGTACATGACAGAATTTTCATTTTTGAAAATTAAAATAAAAGTAAAAATGAGTAGTCCTGCAAGCCCTAGTGGAAACATGAGTGTCTGAGGCAGGAGAGATGAGCACAGCCCAGACAGGATGTCAGCCTGCCTTCTCTGTTGGAAACACTGAGCATTAAGGCAGCTCTCTTAAAATCATGCACACACACACACACACACACACACATGCACGCACGCAACAGAGGCCCTTGCGGCTGCTACATGCTGATACCATGTTCCTCTCTCTTTTAAAAAGAGGACAGCTAAGCTGCTCAGGGTGAGAAGGCCCATAGAGGAATGAATTTCTTTAGTCCTCATACTTAGTAATATTTATCCATTTGCAGAGCAACTCCGAGAACCATCTACACAATCTCTCTCTCCTTTAAAATGTAGGGCTGCAGAGCTTCAAATTCAAAGAGAAAGACTTTTGTTTTTTTGTAAATTGAATGCCCTTGTGCAGGGCATCAGGTATTATAGCTGAGTGCAAGTACATGTGGGCATGAACATTAGCTTTAAATCAGAAAGCAGCTTGCATAGACAGGGCTGCCTTCTAAAAGCAGTATGTTTTTTGTCAGTCGAAGTTATCAATGTTATCAAAGCCCGGGACATCATTACAAAGTCATAAAGCTCTGTGGAGGACAATAATGTAGTCTGCAATCGGCAGACAGGCCTAAATAAGACTGAATCAACAGTTATCTCCAGGGAAAACAGAACCTGAATAAAACAAAACCTGAAAACAAAATCTACAGGTAGCTTTCTTTGAAAATCAACAAAGCAAAAGTGCATTGTGTTTATGGCAATTTATTAGATGTGAAGAGTATAGTTTTGTGCCATTAAAGGCACCAAATGAAATAGCAAAAACAATGCAAATATTTTCCAAACTGATTTCCCAAACTCTGCTACTGTACTCCCTTTTCCCAATCTTCATTGTTCAGACAAACAGGTGGTCCTGCCCCTAACTCCACCACTGGTTAAGCCAGAAGTTGACTTGTTGACTAGTTGTATTGCTCAAACTAAAAGAGCAATGTTTTGTTTGTGCCAAAGACCCACAGTGTTCACACTTTTTGGTAAGTCAACCTGTGAAAGTTTACATTGAACTGGGATAGGACAAAAAAAAAAAAAAAAAAAACTTTTAAGCAGGTAGCAAACATCAAGTACCAAGTATGGAGTACCTACTACTGGGTACTAAAGCCTGGCCTTGATTCTGCCTTCAAGTGCACCTGTGAAGCTCCTACATCATACTTGGGAATTTATTATTATGGCATGTCACACTTTCAAGTTGGAAACAAAATACGGAAAAATCCAAATTAAAATAAATACACAATAAACTATGCAAAAGCTCTTTTTTTCTGTTGTACAGGTGAATAAGCATATGCGAATACACCTGCATGACTTCTACAGGACCTATATGCTATACAGTATTAATGCATGTTATCTAAAATGATTAATTTGCAAAAGACAAGTTCTTAGCTTTACATTAGTTGACTATAAAATCTGTCATACATAACAAATTAATATTATTAAAAGAAAGCACTGAAATTGAAACGATTTTGCAAAAGCATTGCTTTCCATCATCTTTCACGTCGACACGCCTTTCCAATGTCACAACTCAGCAACTTTGGAAATATCTAGAATTCCGAGTTTCCCCACAGGTAAAGACGACTTCGATTGGTCATTGATGTGCTCGGAACTTGTGATTTTGATATTAACGACTCCAAAAGAACAAAGATTGTGTGAGAGCTGCAGCTCAAAAGAAATCTGAAACCCTGTAGCGCCACCTTGGTGGATGCCACCAACTAAGCATCTTGAATAAGTAATGATAGGGCAGTGTTTGTGGTGGATTCATCTGAGATTTGATACTGTGACTTAAAATCTCTGCTAATAAGCTTTGCCATGCTGGGAATGGGCTGGTGGGGTGAGGCAGTGTGATCTCTGGGGCCATTAAATTGCAAATGAGTGATAATGTGCTTGAAGCTCCCTCCAGATCACAACCCACTGCTGCAGACACGAGGGCCTCTCGTGTGCCTCGGCCAACACCAGACCCAGCTGGGCCTGCTGGATGTACCGCCAGAAGCTGTGCAGGGTGTCTAGTCCCCCGACACTTCCTCACTCCAGTCCTGTCTGTTTTCCAGCCCAAAATTTGGACTCTGCTGGATAGCTCACTGTATGTTTAAACCCACATCCTTAAAATAAACAGCCTTTTAATTAATAAGACATGCCTGTGAGACCAGTCGCACTGAGTATACATAAACACACAGTTACACACTCACATTTAGTACTAAATTGTCCATCAGAAATGCTTTAGAGCTGGGCAATATAACTAAAAGTAAAAAATATTTATATTTTTCAACCTCTTGGCAGTGTTTAAATATATATTTTGATATTTAATTTGTCCTGAAATGGTACAAAAAGGTGTTTTTTCCCCCAGTCAGAGTAAAGATCAGTTAAACAAAATAGCCATTGTTGCCAAGTAGATTTAAAAAATGTTTCATATAAGAAATAATACAGAAGAATTTTTTTTAGCTAAAATTATTCTTTTTACATAAACTAACAATAACAATAATTAATAATAATAGTAATAATTTATATTTAAATGAACTAATATAACAATACATAATGATAAACAGCAATATTAATTATTTTTCATATATTTTTATTAAAACATTTTAAAAGGAATTTGAAAAACAAACTTTTTTTTTTGGGTCATCTTAGACTTACAGTGACACCTAGTTGTGTGGATGCAGCATCATTCAAAATCAATAGTTTTCAGTTACATAAGCCATTATAGAAATTCACCATTCACAATCAGCCATGATTAATTTAATCCAAGATTGTTCAATAACAAGCCAGTTACTAAGATTAAAATCATGCTTCCACGTATAATGTTTTTGTCTCGTGCCCATACTTTTGAAAGTATTGTGTGTATTTTAACGTTTATGGACTGGAACCATTCACTCCCATTGTAAGTGCCTTTCTGTAACTGCGATTATTATTATTTTTAGTTAAAATTATTTTCTGGCTACAAATGCTGTTCACTGAGCTTAACTTGTACTGAAAGTGGAACATTACTTTAATATATGAAAATTGCCATGCAGGAAATACTGTAAAATTTTTGAGTGATGCAAACAAATAGCTGAATTAGAGTTTGAACTTATCGATTGAAAATGACAATTTGAACTGATTTACAGGAAAGAATCAAACTTACCAACTCGCTAAGATTGTGGGGACCAGTGGTAAACAGCTTAGTAAACAAACTTAATTATATCTTAATTAAACTTGCTGTTAAATCTTCGTCTTAATGCTCCTATTTGCAAGACTTTTCTAATGATACACTCAATAAGAAAACTTGATGGCCAAATAAATAGTGCATTAAAACCATTGCAATATTTACAATGTTCAAATATACCATAAAGTTTCAATATATCAGCCAGCACCTTCATTATTTTCCATTGAACACATCTGCATAGGCGGGTTGGGCTCATTTTAGCTCTGGACTGACAGTGACCCTGCATTAGAAGGTCATTCTCTGTCCGAAACCATGACGGCCACAAAATAGTGCTTAAATCTTTAAAAACGTCACCTATAAATTACTGCAAAGGACAGAAGGGTCAAAGCCCGGCATGGAAACCAGCCAAGAGCCATCAATCTGTGGTGTGGGTGACATCTGTCTCAGGGAGTCCCCTGCTCTCTCTGTCTCACCCCTCCTTTTCTCTTTTATTCAACCCCCTACTTACTCATCCGTATTTATCATGCTCTCTCGTGCTTTCTTGCAAATTAAGGTCCCCCCACTAAACCAAAACATATTAAAATTCATGAGCAAATGTTAGGTCGCACACATTTTGACGCTGGGGCTTCTAAAGCATCCAGGCTTTTCATGGCATCACTTTCAGTGAAGGTTTAATGCCCAATTTCAGGCATGAAATACAGATTTCCTGTCCTAGCACACTTTCAACCACCACAGAGACTTTCACTGTATGGTTTAAATCCTGAAACATCCTGCAACATTCAGACTTCCGTCCTTAAGTTTAGTCTCAGCAGCATTGCTCTGACCTCACCGCCCCTCAAAAAAGACAAAAAAGATCAAACTTATTCATGTATTCCCAAAACAGTGATACAGTGAGGTAAATGGTGAATGATGCTGTCATTCTGCCTAACATCTCCTGTTTTACATTCCATCGCAGAAAGTACTGTATGTCATACAGGTTTGGAATCATATGAGGGTAAGTAAATGACAGAATTGTAATTTTGGGTGAACTATCCCTTTAAAAGATGTCTGCAATTGCTCAGTGTCTCTTTCACCTCTATTTTACAAGCTTCATGCACTTTTAGTTAAAAAAAAAACAAAAAAAAAAGAAAAAAAAGAAATGAGAAGTGAGGGCACCTGACAAAACAGGTCTTAGCGATTCTGAGTAAAACGTCATTTTTTATTCAGCCACGGTGATGGAAATCTGTCAGAGGATTAGTGAAGGTCTGACCTTACCCTGAACCTCAGATTAATTTTTTGGTTCCAGACAAGACAAAACTGAAAAGACAACTTTAATTTCTTAACAGTCAGCATGCTTTCCATTGGTTTGTTTTTGTCATTTAAAACTGGTCAGACCTTAAAGGGATAGTTCACCCAAAAATGAAAATTCTGTCATCAATGTTGTTCCAAACCCATGTGACTTTCTGTCTTCCTTGGAACACAATGTGTTCTTCCTTGGAATAATAATAGAAAAAGGTATATTTATAGCAGAATGTTTATGCTGCACTATCTCATACAATGAACATGGATGGGAACTAGAGACTGGCAAGCTCCAAACAGGACAAAAAACATAAAGGTAGTCCATACGACTCACACACTATATTACAAGTCTTCTGAAGTGATATGATAGCTTTGTTTGAAGAACATAATTAATTTAAGTCATTATTCACTAAAAATCTTGCTTCAAAGTCATTGTCACAACTCACTTTCAGTGTATGGAAAAGAACAGCTTGGACATTCTGCTATAAATATATAGCAAAAATTCTGCTTTTTTTTATTATTTCAAGGAAGAAAGAACATCATACAGCTTTTGAAAGACATGAGAGATTAAATGATGGCAAATGAAATTTTTGAGTGAACTATTCCTTTAAGATAGCTGCTGGTTAGCCATAATAAGCCTTTGAGGTACAAAGGATCTAAGCCATAAAAATAACATCACTACTAGTCCAGTTGATCTTTAACAATCTTAACCCGAACGCATTTCAGTCCAATAAATATCATGACATTAAAATCCTATTTTCATGCAATAACACTAAGTGAAAAAAATTTCTAATGAGGATTTCTTTTTTTAACAATGCCTCAATAAAAATCTTAGTCCTCCATAAATAACCAATAAACTGTTTCAGTAGATGTCAAGCTAATTATAATCTCATAATGGTTTAATGGGTGGTTGTTGCAGACTCATTATGCATTTTTCTTGGGGTACGTGAGAGTTGTCTAATCTATCTATGTGTGATCTTCACTGACAAGAACAACTTTCTTACATCAAAGAACACACTGTGAATCTGTAACATCAATCTTATTTGCACTCTCAGCTTACTTTAAACGTTATACATATACTGTTGTATATGTACTGCATACAGTATATGCTACATATATACACTCATACGCTATCTGATTTGCACTCTCAGCTTACTTTAAACGATATACCTACATGTACACTTATGCATGTAATGCATGTATTCTGCATGCATAAACACTGCAATCTCCATGCACTAAAGTCATCTGATATCATATCTCCATTTTTATCGGCTCTGAATGCTCTTTGCAGTGTATCCTTGAAGTGTATCCTTCCTGCTCCAACCTCACATGCCCCACAATGCCCTACTGCATACCCGCTTCTCATATCCTCCATCCACATATGCTCTATTTTATATCAAACCCTGCATGATAAAACTCAATACAGCTCAGCACAATATGGCACATTAGCATAGGTACAGGAACACCTTGTATTGAATCTGTGCCCATACAGCTTTCCCCTGTGGTAAGACCTCCCAATAATAAAAAAATACAGATGGATGGCTGTTCTGACATGTAGAACACAAAACAGCAGCTCATAATGCAATATTGCTCTTGTCGAAAAAAGACAAATTATGCTTAATATAGTTATTCATTTCAACTATGCAATGTTATGAAAACAAATGTTGGTTCAGTCATGTATAATGATGGAACAAATTGCAAATGTAAAATATAAAATGTTCCTGGATGTTTTTAGCCACACACACAAACACAAACTTAAATAATACACACACAAAATATTTTTTCCACACAATGGTGGGTGAGTGTTGTGTAAAGTAAAGACCCAATATTGCTTCCAGCAATGCATAAATTAAAACTGAAATAATATTATACTTCTGATGAATCAAAAACAAGAGTATATATATATACATATACAGTTGTGCTCAAAAGTTTGCATAGCCTGGCAGAAATTGTGACATTTTGGCATTGATTTTGAAAATATGACTGATCATGCAAAAACCATGTCTTTTATTTAAGGATAATGATCATATGAAATGACGGTGTGGTTATTTCAAGAAGCACAATACGACGAAACTTACAAAATGAGCTGCATGGTCGAGTTGCCCGAAAGAAGCCAATGCCACAAAAAAGCCCGGTTACAATATGCTCGACAACACCTTGACACACCTCACAGCTTCTGGCACACTGTAATTTGGAGTGACGAGACCAAAATAGAGCTTTATGGTCACAACCATAAGCGCTATGTTTGGAGAAGGGTCAACAAGTATTGTGCTCCTTGAAACAACCACACCATCTTTTTCTAGAGCAGCCTGTATTTCTCCTGAGGTTACCTGCGGGTTTTTCTTTGTATCCCGAACAATTCTTCTGGCAGTTGTGGCTGAAATCTTTCTTGGTCTACCTGACCTTGGCTTGGTATCAAGAGATCCCCGAATTTTCCACTTCTTAATAAGTGATTGAACAGTACTGACTGGCATTTTCAAGGATTTGGATATCTTTTTATATCCTTTTCCATCTTTATAAAGTTCCATTACCTTGTTACGCAGGTCTTTTGACAGTTCTTATCTGCTCCCCATGGTTCAGTATCTAGCCTGCTCAGTGCATCCACGTGAGAGCTAACAAACTCATTGACTATTTATACACAGACACTAATTGCAATTTTAAAAGCCACAGGTGTGGGAAATTAAACTTTAATTGCCATTTAAACCTGTGTGTGTCACCTTGTGTGTCTGTAACATGGCCAAACATTCAAGGGTATGTAAACTTTTGATCAGGGCCATTTGGGTGATTTCTGTAATCATTATGATTTAAAAAGGAGCCAAACAACTATGTGATAATAAATGGCTTCATATGATAACTATCCTTTAGCAAAATCAATGCCACAATTTCACAATTTCTGCCAGGGTATGCAAACTTTTGAGCACAACTGTATATAAATATATATACACTGAAGCTCCTGACCCATATTTGCATGACTTTATGCACTGCTACCACACGATTGGCTGATTAGATAATCGCACGGATGATTGTTGGTACCAGACGGGCTGGTTTGAGTATTTCTGTAACTGCTGATCTCCTGGGATCTTCACGCACAACAAAAGTCTCTAGAATTTACTCCGAATGGTGCCAAAAACAAAAAATATTCAGTGAACAGCAGTTCTGCAATGGAAAAGCCTTGTTGATGTGACAGCTCAACAGAGAATGGCCAGACTGGTTCGAACTGACAAAGTTTACAGTAACTCCGATAACTGCTCTGTATAATTGTGGTGAGAAGAATAGCATCTCAGAATGCAAGTCAGGTGGTTTTAATGTTGTGGCTGATCGGTATATATATATATATATATATATATATATATATATATATATATTCAAAAGATGTTGTCATTTTAATAAGCTTAATATATAAATAATATTATAAATAATGCAAAACATTTCCCCATTTGGACTGATAAATGCGTGTGTATTGCCATCTTTTTGGGGACCAATGGTAAACAGCTTAGTAAACAAGCTAAATAATGTCTTAATTAAAATCTAAAAGTGCAGAAAGCTTTGCGTGAGGGTAAGGTGACAGAAAAAAATTTATATGAGAAAATGTTCACAGGAGTTCAGAGCCAAACAAACAACAACTACCTTCACAACCAGGTTTTACCAATATTTTACTGCTTTTATAAAGCCCAATTTACGGACCACCACCAGATAAAAAAGGCACAGTCCCCTTTGTTCCTTTCTAAATGCTTTGCTCAATTTTTCTCTTTCTTTGTGCTCATCTACAACAAAAAGTAATTAAAATGTTGCTGGCTTAAATCAGTCCATACAATGAAAGTGATCTAAGCTATTACCTAGGCTTTTGTCTCATTGTAACACTCTACCTCTCCATTCTCTCAGCACGCTGCTAATTAATGGAGTTTGAATACAGCATCATTAGAGTAACAAATAGGTAAGGATCTGAACACTTCACATAATGCAAAAAATAATTTAAAATGATGTAAAGGGCTCACAAAAGAGCAGTGGTGTATTTTTAACTAGAAGGATGCAGAATCAGTGATAGCATCAGATACATAAAAAAAAAAAAAAAAAAAAAAAAAAAACGAATTAGTTAAACGAAAGTTAAATCCAGTTTATTGGTGGTTTATTTGTAAAAATAAATAAATAAATAAATAAATACAAATAAGTAGGCTTTGTTTTAAAACTGATTATTTATTCAACTGGTAGAGCATGGTGTTAGCGATGCCAAAATGATGGGTTTGTGATAATACTGTTTATAAATATAAAGAGAATAAATCTTGTACTCCTTTTTAATATTAATATTTAATTATCTTCCCCCACATTGATTCATTGTGTTTCACATAAGCACACTAAAAAGTTCACGGTAAACATATAGCTGCATTAGTTTTAGTGGAAGGGATTTATTAAAGGTAGAAAGCATTTATGAATTTATGAAGAGCTGAAGAGAAGCAGTTCAGGGTGAAAAGTTTCTAAAGATAAAACTAAAGCATTCTGATTGACAGCTCTGTTTTCTCGCTGAATTATGGGCAATGTGACACCTATTCCTACACCCCCCCCCCCCCCCCCTTAGACAGCAGTGCACACACTGTTCCTTAGCCCTTTAAACATTTAACACACACTCCACACCACAATAACACTAAGATGATGTAACTAGTTTGAAAACAGAAACTATTAATTTCAGCAAGTGTTTTTGTCACACTGCTCAAGGGTTCTTAAGTCCTTAAATCAAAATGGAGATTCACAGTCGGAGCGAGATAAAAAAACAAACAAACAAACAAAAAAACGGTATGCTGCAAAGGGGGTGTGGCCTCGGGCATTTCACCATTTATATGACATTACAGCTAAACCTTATAAAACTTTTAAGGCTGAACTCAGTTGCCCTGCCTAGCTGCTATTAAATATATGAAAACACAACAAGGCCATTATGTCACACATAAATCTTGCAGGATGGAATTTTAGGAAGCTGTGCAGCACAGAGTATTTGCATTCTTTTCAATTTAGAGAGTAAATCGCCTCCGCCAAACGTTATTACTTTCAGTTTAAAAGTTCACATGGCCTAACACAATACAATTATCTGACAGAGAGTGATGGTAGATAGCGGAGGAGGAGTTCATGAGATGAGTGTGAGGTGTTGCACATAAACACGTCTGCATGAGGTCTGAGAAACTGAGATGAGTTTTGAAGTGCCTCGAGGTACGAGAGAATAGTTAAGTTCTGGCCCAATTCACACAGCACAACAGGGTCACAGTAGTTAATAAAGGCCATGGGAAGGTCAGGCCTGCCAGACAGGTCTTCTATTCTAGCCAGCGCACACTTCCTCTCCTCTGTACTCTTTCATTGGCAAGTCATTGCTCACCTTGAGTAACTATCTCTCCTCTTGATGCTGACCTCTGTGGCAATCGCCTCAAAAATAACACTGGGCGAAAACAGTGCTGCCACCCTCTCGACTGTCTGACTGAAAAATGGGCCTGCATATTTGCATGCATGTTAGTGCCACTGCAGCTACTTATATTCCAATGCAGGCATGCTGCATATTGAGAGGAGAGCGAGAGGGCAACCTATGGGCCGCTGCGACCTCCACAGTGACACGTCGGCTCACGTATATACAAAACATTTGCATTGATCATGCAGCACTGTGGGAGAAACTGCATTCAAAGTGAGAGCTTGAAGGCAGGGATGAGCGATCGGAGACTAGAGGCTTGAGAGGATTTGGGATGGGCCGAGGCTCCGAACATCTGCGGATCCAAACGAGGTGAGGAGAAAAAAAAAAGAGAAACGCTGTGTGTGCAGATGATGCAACAGCAATGCAATGGTGAGTCCAGGACGCGAGCTGAATTAACACCAAGCTGCAGGAGGAAAAACCCAGCTTTTGTGTTTCTCCGGCAAGGACATCCAATTGCCTTTCAGAAAAATCCTGCCCAGAAACCCAGGTTTATCCAACCGAATTTTGCCCTGTTAATGCGGTCTCTTGACACGAAAACATTCGCACTGTTAAATTTTTTAACGAGTGCTTGTTGGGACCTTCAAAACCCATCTAGTGAATATAGAGCACCCAAGACATAGATATTATGAAGCTACGAATGAACAACACTATGCTACATGATATTATGTGGTTCATTACATGTATTGCGGCAGTTCCGAGCTGAAATGTCCAAGTGTGGTGCTAAAAGCAAGTTAAATGATCTCCCAAATAGATGAGTTTTTGAAGTTAATGCTCCGTGGAGTTTTAAATCAACAAAACCGGCGTCCCTACCCTAAACCTTGAAAGTAAAGCTAACCGATAGTGTCAGAAAAAGCAAATGTTAGATGAAAAACGCAATTGCTAAAGCAACCACGTAATTTTGTGGTGCTTCTAAGACATGTGTTGACTCGAATTCCAGTCCTTCATATCACAAGTGCAACACTCTTATCAGTTGAGCTACCGTGCAATTTTAATGCACACGAACATGCTTATTAATGTAGTTGGTTAAGTAATGCAAATGTTATAATGTATCGCCTTACAAGTCATGCACTGTAGTAAGTGTTTAGATGTTATTAGATAGCATTATGGGAGGAACAGGGTGAAAATTAAGTGTATGAACTGATTATCTGCCATTTTACTAGTGATCTGTGTGAAAGGGAATAAAAGTCATTGTTGTTATAGCGCCTCTAGTGTTTATTGCATCAAGAAACTGCCACGATACGTACAACAAGCCACGTAAAAATTATTTTGCAAAAATGGAGGTATATTTAAAGCCATTCTATGAGACCAGGTTGCATAATAAACAGCGAGTTTGTTCATTCACCCTCAAAGACTAGAAGGCTAGAAAAAGAAAGATCAGAATACTGTCTCCCCAGCCCGCATTTGGGGGAGATAGTTTAGTGTATAGCTGCAATCTCCGCTGCGCTAAAAGATGTGCGAGTAGAAAACGCTACAGTCCTCGACGTGATTCCTGCAGCTGCTTGTGACCGGTACAAATGGCCTCTATTAGCTGTGCTGAGTCATGCAGAGAAGCCAAATGAAACTAGCGGAGAACTGAGAACTCTGAAACCCCTCCAGCTCTGGCCTGCCGTGGTACCCAGTCCAACTCTACATTCAGCTCTCTTTTTGTCTCTTTTGATTAGTCTGTTTAAAACAGAGGCCTTTCCATGTGCTTAACTGTCTTGTTGTTTGCTTTCATCCATCTTTCTCTTCTTAACATCTCAATCCTTTAGCCAGGCTTGCACCATTCTCCTCTTTCTCACTTTCAGCCATTTTTCCCAAGACAAAAGAGTCTAAAGACTAGATAACTGATGTACAGAATCATTACTCTGGCTGCTCAGACATGAGGATGAATGGAGCTCCCCCTGCTCAATGTCTCATTAGAGTCCAAACATAAAACACATTGTGCCTTATTCAGACATTGTCTGTGCTCAAGATGCAGACTGGAAATCAAATGTATGCCCGCACACCACGTCTGCATATCAAAGAGCCCATATGCATGAAAATAATGACTATCAAAAATAGACGGCGTGAATTCGGCAGCACAGTGCGAAAAATACAGAGTGTCTCCTCCTACATGCTTCTTTATAGCATCAAACGTGTTCCCTCTACACCTACAATTACCACAGCTTCAAATGCTCACGCTTCCCAATGATGATCGCTTCTGGTGTTTACCTGCTCAGCACAAGACCATTTTCTTGATGATTTTAGAATAAAAAATAAATAAAAAATGAGCTAGCAATTAAAAGGCATCATTTTCAATTTTGTGGTGAACTATGTTGTTCCAACCCATATTACTTTGCTTTCATCTGTGAAATACAAAAGGCAATTGTAGGCAGAATGTTCACAGAATGTTCATAGGCCCCAGTCACCATTCACTTTCAATGCATCTTTTTCCATGCAATTAAAGTGAACATCTCCTTTTGTGTCCCACCATAAAAAAATAAGTCATATGATTTTGGAACAACACGAGAGTGAGAAAACAGTGACAAAAATTAGCATTTTTGTGTGCATTATCCCTTTAATGCTTGTATAATTCCATGATTTACATTTTGGAAGTAATCTCGATATTCTACACTAGCTTGCCAAACTGCTGTCTCAGTCTGTCATGTCAATGTTGCAATCCAAACAATCATCCGCAAGGAAGGAGCAACCATTTTTTAAAGGCACTAATATTTGCAGTTTAAGCAAGCATTTATCTTGAGACTTTGCCATTTCCATTATCCCATGAGTTTACAGCACCAAGCAGCGAGCCAAAAGACCTGCTCTCAAGACCTTAACTCAGCACGAAGCTTAATACTGAATCTAGAATAATGTGTGTGCGCATGTACTGTATGTGTTTTTGTATGTATGTGTGTGGGTGGCTAAGCGAGTGAATAAATGGATGACAAAACCCCTTCCAGCCTGTGAATGGATTGAGAAATCGCGTGATCGGGAGAGAAGAGACGTTGCAGGGATGCAGCAGGCTGGAGGAGGTGATAACGTGTGAAGAGAGGAAGTGGGTGGAGGTGGAGAAGGATGAAGAGCCAAGATGGAGAACTCCCCATAATCACAATGACAACAATGTTGATGATTGTGTTGGAAAGGAGAACAGAAAACTGTTGGAATTAAACATTTAGTAAGCTTTAATGACCCCAGTAAAAATAATAATGAGGTTGAGAGAAGACCAGTTTAACTAAACAGCATTTTAAAAGGATAGAACAACTCTTAAATGAAAATTCTGTAATTATTTACTCTCTTTTGTGTTGTTCCAAACCCAGCTTGACAACATTTTTGCAAAATGAAATTTTGTGGTTCCTTACACGTATTGCAGCAGCTCCAAGGTGAAATGTACATTATGTGCCACCAAAGGCGAGGTTAACACTCTCCCAAACAGATGAGGTTAAGGTTAATGTTCGATTGAGTTTTAAATCAACAAAACCTACCTCCCTACCCTTAACCTAAACCTAACTGATAGTATCGTAAAGCAAATGTGAGAAGAAAAATGCAACTGCTGAAGCAGCCATGTTATCTTGTGGTGCCTCTATGACACTTTTAGTTTACGTGTCAACTTGTATGCATGCAATTTCAATTTTCAATTATATTAAGTATAGTAAAAGTGTTTTTATGTCATAAGATAGCATTGTGTGAGGAACAGGGCAAAAATGAAGTGTTTATGAGTTGATAATCTGCCGTTTACTCGTGATTTGCGTGTAAGTGAATAGAAGTCAGTTGTAGCGCCTCTAGTGTTTATTTTACCACCAAACTGCCACGATAAGTTCAACAAGTCACACAAAAATCACTTTGCAAAAATGTAGGTATAGTTATGTAATTCTATGAGATCAGGTTGTCCAAACCCATGACCTTCTTCCTCCAACATTCACTCTTAATTGACTGAAAAATATATATGCAGTGAAAGTGAATAGTGATTGTGGCTACCATTCTGCCTAGCATCTCCTTTTGTGTTCAATGGAAGAAAGAGTGTCTTACAGGAAAGTCATCAGTGTAACCAATGAGAGCTCCATCGTGGGCAGGCCTCAGCTGGCAGCAGGGCACGGAGAGGACAACATTGCTGCCAAAGTGAAATGGATCTAAAGAGACACTGACGCCAGTGCTTATGAGACTGAATCGTGGGTTGTAGAGAGAGAGACAGTGAACCAGTACTAGCTCAGTGGTAACATGGAGACGACCAGGCCTAACAGCCACACCAGCAAACATCGGCTCTGCTTAAGCTGTGGGGGGATGGATACAGGGGACCATATATTGCTGGAAGTAGACAGTTCCTAGAATCAGCCGGCACGGCTCTCCATAGTTCACAAGAAACATGATTAACCACCGGACGGGAAGTGCTCCAGCGGCGCTATTAATAAAAGATAACCTACTACCCTCCCCAGACCCGCTCCTCAAAACCAAATTTTTGCTCTGCACATATGCCATACAGCTTTGTTTACTACAATGGAGGGACCACATCCCTCGGGCTGAGGTAAGCAGCTCTTCCCCAGACTCCCAGGAATAGATGTGGAAATTAGCCACTGATGTGACCCTAAAACCAAACAACGTCCTCTGGGTCGGGGATCAATTAGACAAGCCTGTGAAATAATGACACCCCGGGGAAGATCATCCTAGAGAGACCCCCTTGGACCCCCAGTTGAGCATTTCAGCAATTGATCCTTCCGAATACACCACAGGAACACGGGTTCAGCAGTAATTACCACACTGCAGGAGTGAGCGAGCACACAAACAAGGCACAGTTGTGGTCGTACCTAACCGGAGATGTGAGCTGCTGCGTATGACACCAACTGGCAAGGAGAAGATAAGCGGAAGTAATTATAGTTCAGCTGCTGTTATTGCTGGAACATACCACACACCAAAATGCTATTGTGTGAAGTGTCATCATAAATTTATATTTTATCATGAGTAAGTAGAACAATCGTGGCTACACAACCCCAATTAAGAGGTTACCGAAAAGACCTCACACTCTTTCACTAGAGATCCTATACATGCTTATAATTTTCTCATTGTCATCTGTCACTGTCTTCAAGGCTGCCATTTCCCTTTGACCCAGGAATAGATATTGGTTAGACAAAGGCTTAAAATAAATTAGGATTGAATAAACTTGTCATGGATAGTTTATGAGGGATAAAAATACACAGATAGTGTATTTTTCAGATTGAGCATTGCGATTACGTAGACAAATGTTAAAGAGAGTGTGATTTCAAGAAAAAACTCATTTGGGGAAATTTTTTTTTTTTTTACACAAACTCACAAACAAATGCGCACACGCACACACACTACTACCCTCAAACTAGGCTCAGTGGAAAACATTTGATGTGATGTTTAACAAAGTGATGGAGCTAAATGGAGCTCAAGCCCAGCAAACACAGAATGTTCGTCTAACATTAGTGTATGGTTCCCATTTGGTTATTTCATTTATTTATTTTCTAGAACCAACTCCAAACGTTCTAGAAACATTCTTTTTGGTCTTTATTTTTTATAACCAAAAACTGAACCCAGAGGCTTTTATGTGTCAGCCTTATAAGAACTTAGAAAGAAGGTATGATCAAAACAAGACATGGCTTGTAGACTAACTATTGATGTAATGTTGTAGTATTTACAGGTTAAGGGAACGTTAGTGGAACCATTATGCTAGCAAAAACCTAAAATAAACGTTTTATTTCAATAAAATAAAATAAAATAAAATAAAATAAAATAAAACTTTCCTAGCAATTCAAAAATAACTTTAAATGTTTGTTCTAGCGACCAAAAAATTGTTAGTTGGATAGAGCAATGATTGAGTGATTTATTCCGTAGCAAATTTTTATATATCTAAAAACGATGTTAAATCCAAGTCTGTCGTTCGTAACCTCCGATGCTGTGACGGGGGAGCGTAACGAAATAAAGACATTATAGCGACAGCGTGACAGGAGACGAGCAGGAAAAGCAAATACCTTTGTGCATGCCAGTGAAGCGGTCTTTCAGCACGGTGAGCTCGTAGATCTTGCCGAATTCCTCGAAGAGCGGCCGGAGGTCCTTCTCGTCCAGGTTGCGCGGTATCTGTCCGATGAACAGTTTGATGGCATCGTGGTCCTTCATTGGAATGGTGGCGCAGCTCGCGGGACTGTGCGCGTGGCTTATTCCGTTCACGAGCCCGTTCGTACTGGCTCCTCCGTGCACCGTGCCGCCGTCCACCTGTCCGTTCGTCAAAGTTGCCATCTTCGCGGCGAGGAGTTTCGTGGCAGCGGTAGTTCGTGCAAAAATCTTCCGAAGTGTTTTACGATGACGGGCGCGAGACGTGACACAAGTCCTACTCTCGAGCCCAAAATGTGCAAATAGAAACACGTAGTACCATTGAACAAAGTCAGATATCAAAGGCTTCGGCGGTCGGTCGTCCAGGCGGAGGCGTGTTTCCTTGTAAGCGTGCCCTACTACTCAATAATTCATTCATTCATTCATGTAATAAAAGGGAGAAAGAGACCGAGAGCTCGCGCTTTTTACTCACACCTCCGTTCCCCTCGCCCCTTGCTGCTTCTGGCTACCCTTTTATTTTTTGCATTGAGACGTCGGTATGGGTGTCCTCTCGGTTTAAACAGACAGGGCTGGCTCAAACGCGCTCCGTGCAGTGGGGATGTTAGTAGAGGAGAAGCAGCTCCCAGGATCTTGCTTTTGGTGTCACTCGACGCTCTTTCTCCCCCTCCGCATCGTTATAGAGTAACATGGTATGCTCCGCCAAAGGAGAGGGACTATAAATAAAGAAAACATCACAATTTGCACAGGTCTTTGTGCACTGCCTTGTGAATGACGCACTACGAGCGTAGACTTATATATAGTGACAATCAATGGGTTTATTTTTTTTTTTTTAAAGCATAGTGATTAGTGTTATGCATATGCCTTTCAGTGCAATCGTTTATGCATAACGTTTACATTTATATCATCACATGTCTCCCGAGAGTATCAAAAGAGATTCGGTTTAAATGCACTGAGGGGGAACTAAAGCGCGCGTGGACAGCGCCAGTGCTGAAACGCACGAAAAGTGCACGGGCAAAAGCAGCATTGTGCATGGAACCTCGCCGGGATAAATGATTTAAACCTATAAGTTAGATCATGCATCACCAATTAATAGTGTATCTCGTTGAATGAGAAGCGATGGTTCTCTTCAAACGCACGAGCCATGTTGGAAAAAGAGGACTGTGAGCTCCTCCGCGCGGCGTGCACGAGCAGGGAGGATCAAATCCCTGCCCTGCAGCTCACGGACGACACATGTTAGGATGTGTGCGTGTTCAGGAATGGGGTTAAATACACATTTAAGCGAGTGCATGAAGAGCAGATCTGTAGAAAAAAAGCCTCTAATTGTTCTTAAAGTGGAACTGTTTAAAAGCTGACATAAGATATTTGAAGTAGGCTACTTTTTGAGAGATTACTTAGTCCTTTTTTTTTTTTTTTTTTTTTTTACATTTAGGCCTTACAGACTTCCATCATATCTTCTGATCTCATCAGATTAAAATGTTGTTGCAAATTATTATTACAAAGAAATGAATAGCTTGCTCCTACAATACAAATAAACTCTCTTGCTTTACTAGCCAGAAAAAGAAAAAGAAAACCCAAAGGGTCTCTCCAATTTAATAACATAAACTGATTAAGGAGTCTACAGAGATTGGCTGCTCTTTCTGATCAGGAACAACAACATTCTGGAGGTAATGAAGACTGCTTGGAGATTTTGAGTGATGCCTTCAAACATCTAACGTGAGCCCCGAACACTTCTAAAATCCCACACTTATCCATGATGTTGACAGTCGAAGCGCTTACGCACAAGCGCAAAATTGCATCCAAGCATCCAATTTCCACATCACAGCACACAACCACAGAGTTTTTCATGCTGACAATGACACACCACTGTCGAGCCCAAAGCACCTGCTCATAATGACAGGAAATTGTAGGCTGCTACAGAGTTCCTGGTGAGCACGAGACCCACGGAGAACAACGGGTGTAAATTTGTTCAGCAGGTATAGGGGCGTTCAGGCAAACTCAAAACTGAGGAAAATTTCAACCAGCCACTTTAGATGAGTTCTGTTCAAAGCTTTGCAACGCCCAGTTGCGTAACAGTTTAGAAATATGATACGAGATACAATGAATCCAATTAATTGTATCACTGTAAAAATTAAAAGATACTCCAGGCACCATTTGGGTTTTTTCAGCTGCCACACCGGCCAGACCCTCTGGAGATCCTTCAGACACGCTTTCAGTTCTCTGAGAAAAGTACTCTTAGTTGCTGCAAGAACTGTATGGACTGTCTATGGTTCCTTCAGTAACTCCATCATAAGGCAAAGGCTTCGATTCTCTTGAAATACTGTATATAGTGGAGACTGGGGCTAATTGTCACACTGTTTATTCCAGTGAATATCTCTCAGGTTAGGTTTATTTTTGAAAGTCAAGTTTTGTAGTCTTTGAAGTCATGGTTTCAAAAAAGCTATTGGACTATCTTGCCCCAATAGTGGAGCATGTTGTTACACTATATGGGGTAAGTTGTCACAATGCAACCAGCTCAATGCAAACTTCCACTTAACCAATGGGTTTGATTGCATGTGAATATTAATAAAACACTGCACAAAATTATTCATGAAACACCAAAATTGGAAAAGGTAGCATAAAAAAAAAAAAAAAAAAATCAAAACATTGTTTTGACCAACACATTGTAATTGATTAAATTGGATCAATTCTAATGAGAAAAAAAAGAAAGAAAAAGAAAAAAAAAAGAAAAGCAATTGGATTATCTTTCTTCAATAGCTGGGCATGTCATCGCACAAAGGTATATGGGGTAAGTTTTCACAATGTAACCTGCATAATGCAATCTGCCACTGAACCAATGGCTTTGATTTTATTTGAACATTAATAAAACGATTATGAGGCACAAATAATTTACTCAAAATCTTATTGTTACTGAGATATAGCCTTTGTGACAACTTCCATGTGTGACAACTAGCCCTGGTGTTCCCTATTGAAGTTCCATGAGTACATAGATAGGACAATTGTGGCTGGAGGATCTCCAGAGGGTTCGGCAGGTGTTGCCGCTGAGGAACCCTTAAATGGTGCCTTAAGTAACTTTAAATTTTTAATGAGAAGAAAGATAAAAAATAAAAAAATAAAATAAAAAAGAATGGGCAATACATCACGTGGCTTCCCTTAAGTAAAACATTAACACAAATAGTGAAGCATTTACAGAGACTAGTAGCTTTGGTTTCTATATTACATCTTTTAAAGGAATATTCCAATTATTCCTATTGTCGATTGAGCTTAATACAAATTAAGCTCAATCGACAGCATTTGTGGCATTATGTTATTACAACGAAAAACATTTTGACTCGTCCCTCTTTTTCTTTTAAAAAAGCAAAAAATGTAGGTTACAACGAGGCACTACAATGAAAAGTTAATGTGGCAAATTTTTGGAGGGTTTAAATGGAGAAATGTGTAGCTTATAATTTTAAAAAGGCAATTCCATTACTGTAATTAACCTAAAAAGGTTAGTGAGTGAAAATCATGTTAAGATGCATATTGTTTTGTACTGTGGCTATTCTTTTGAAACAGTGAGTATTTTAATGTTTATGTATTGGTCCTATTCACTTCCATTGTAAGTGCCTCACTGTAACCCAAATTTTTGCCTTTTTTTTTTCTTAAAGAAAAGAAGGGACAAATAATTTTTTGTTGTAATCAACATTATGCCACAAATGTTGTTGATTGAGCTTAACTTGCACTGAACCTGGAATTTTCCTTTAATGTTTTATTTACTTTGACCCAAGGTCGAATGGATAAATATTAAAACAGCATTATCTTGTAAGGATACGTTTTAAAACTTTGGACATACTCCAACGCAGCATTAAAAAGGAAACAAGATACACTCCATGGCCCTCTCACCTACCGCACTCAGAGGCTGTAATGGCCTGTTAATGTCATTTCGGACTGTCAGTATAACCCAACCCAGCTGAGTCAATTCGCTTACTTTGGCAGGGCACCGTGCTCGGTTCTGCAAGCATACCCTTGGGGCCACGCTGCGCGAGATCACGCCTGACTCGCCTTGAGTCATATTTTTAATACAAGGGCAAAGTGTTTTACACAAATCATTGTAATTATGTTCTGTGCAATGATTAGTTATGTTGCCAATATTGTTCCCGACGGTCTTTCTCTTTGCCCTGGTCTCGTCTCTTTCGCTGTTTTCAATGTGCCACAAGCCGCTCCAAATGAAAAGCTTCTGATGAGCACGTCCATCGACGTGATAATAATAATCATATGCAATTAATGGGCAATTTATAGACCGATTGGTCTAAGGAGGGTGCCCCGTAGGTTGCCGGGAGGGCGGTTTGATGTGGCTCAAATGAATCTGGAGAGGGAACCGTAATGCTCCAATCTAAATTTCAGCCGAGGAGTAGTCTCAAGAGGAGACGTATTAAGTATCACGTCTTCATCCTAAAATTTGATCTCAGCGTGCGGATATGCGAATGAGCTTTACAATAAAATTACAATCATACTGAATTTTTTTTGTTCCAGGAAATAAATAATACATTTATATGTTATTTTCTTTGACAGCAGGCCTGCTGCTAAAAATAAGCACTGTTGCTTGTGCATAGCCGCTGTCCATGGTGCTGAAGCATTCTCTCTGTGGCACTAGTAGTCAAAACGTCAAGCTATCTTGTCTGGTCGGTTTACATGATGACCAACTATCTCTAAAGATAGATTTACTTTTGAAAGACTGCTGTAATATCAGATTTAAAGTAACAAAACCGGGCACATCTCACTCTAAACTCTTTGACAATAAAGTGCACCAGAATAACAGTATGCCCTTGGAACATTACTTTGCATCAAATCCTGTGCCGGCAGTGTAATTGTTGAGGAAGGCAAATAAACAAGTGGCAAATGAAATTCTTGCAGGGCAGCTTGCGTAAATAGATTGATAATGTGCACCATCCGCTGTAAAGTACGTTGAGGTTCCAATGTTACCTGTTCTGCATATTAATGTCACTCCTAACCTGTCCTTCATCCAGGACAAAGTTCTAAATCTCAGAGAGCCTTGAGCCTCGGAGACGGTTTATCATCTCAGTGTAATTTAGGAGGACGAGCGGAGAAAGGGCAGAGGAGCGCAAAACTCCCAAAAATCCTTTGACAGGGTGGGGCTATGTGAAAAAAGATACCAAGCTGAGCTAACTGGAACCGATAGATGTGAGAATGCAGCAGGAAAATTGGGGATGTGACTCAGGTCACCTGCAGACAAATAAAACAACAAAAGCAAAAAAACAAACATATAAGTTGCAGATAATTATTAGGTCCAAAGAGACATGCCATGCCAGTCTGAGAAACTTTTTAGAAAGACACTCTTGTGCACACTTAAAATCTGTAAAATGAACAGCTACATACTGGAAAAGGATCTAATTTTACTGACAAGAAAAACACTGGTTGTATCAACACCAGGGGACACATATATGGAGGAAATAAAGGCATGGATATAGTGGATGTTTTCTTCGTAATAATTGTTTACTCTTGAGGAGCTGTTTATCGTGTGATCGGTGAGTTTTTTGCTTCAGAGGGGAGCTGCTGGTTGTTAGTATGGTACTGAAAACAGATTAGTGCTTTAACACTTGACACAGTTGGGCCTTTCTTTCAAACTTAAATCCCTAACTCTCGACTGGCTTTTGGCAATACTGTTGAAGAGGATACAGCATTTTAACAACATTATCCCTATTCAGAAGACATGCAAATATGTCACAAAGGAAAAGACAAAAATGGCAGTGACCTAAGCCACATTTTTTTTTTTATTTATTTATTTATTTTTTTTAAGACTTGTTTCTTGTTTGAAACACAAACAGAGAAGTTAATCATATTGGGTGTTCCATAAAAAAAATAAAATAAAATAAAATAAAAAAAATACACACAAAACAAAGTACAAAAACACAAAACAGAAACAACGAAACAAAACAGCACAAAAAAGTGCAAAGCCCTGTAATAGCTTTGTGTGAGGAAAAGACCAAACGATCGCTATTCACTGACAGTCTTTCCCTCCGCTGTAGATCTGAAAACTCATTTGTCATTACCTTCAGAGAAAAAAAAAAGGTGCCTTGATGCATCTTGTCAGGTTTTTTGTCATTGATGCCAAAAAGCTATTGGTTCACGCGTGTTGTAAGCGAACACAACATTCCAGAATATGTGGGATAGTGAATGAGACATGAGAGATGCAGCAGAGGGGAAGATTTTCACTGAATAAGAACCTAAATTTGGGTCTTTTCCTCACACAAAGCTATTATATGGCTTCAAAAGACTCAAAAATAACAAAGACTACATTAATAGTTATTTTATATTTTTTTTATTTAATTTTTTAGCTTTATACAGCACCTTATCACCTCATATGAATTGTCACTGTATGGAAAACAGCTGCTTTAAGATTCTTCAAAAATTCTTTGTTTGTGTTCCACAGAAAAAAATAACGGCATAACAATTTATAACAACATAAGAGTGAGTAAATAATTACACATTTTCAACCATTTTTGGGTGAACTACTCTAAGAAAGTTTTGGTTCTTTTGACATTAAATATTTTCAAATCCTTCTTTTGTTGTTAAGAGTGCACATGAATGCTTATTATGTTACATACTAATAAATTCCATCAAATGTAAATAACTTATTAGGTTACTTTAGCCCCACCAGGAATTGAAAAGAGAGACAGACAGAGAGAGAGAGAGAGAGAGAGAGAGAGAGAGAGAGGTTCTCACCTGCATGTGGCTTCTAACTTCTCTCCATGTCAGTCCCATCTTTTTAATCAGTGGTTTGGAATCCAGTGACCTCTGAACCCATGGCTGTCTCACAGCACCTGTGCCACAGCCAGACGTGTCACCTCGCTGTCATGTCAGCACCACTACACTCTTTTACAGTGACTGTGGTGTCTGGCCCCACAGAGCCCCTGATTGCTCCCCGGGGAGGGTGTTAGAGAGGTAGGCAAAGCCACCTGTCATTGCCCTACAGCAATGGAAGCTGCATGGTGAGGCCTGGGGCTCGGCATGATTGCTTAAATCAAGAGAGGAAATACAATATGGTGCTGCAAAAGACCATTGCAGAACAGGAGAGAGAATGGGAAAGACAGAGAAAGAAACGAAATGACTTTACTGTTGCAATGAGTGACAATTTTGGCTCCTTCGAAGTGAAAAACTGTGCCTATGGAGATGGCATAGTCACTCAGGACCAATTTACCTTCTGCTAAACCAGGTGCAAGCAATGACATGAAATGATTGGACAATCAGTCAGTCTCAAATACTCCAAAGGCACCATAAACTTCCTATCATGTGTTTATGTTTCAGGTGTTGTTACTGGGCAGCAACCACTCCAAAGGGAGAGAAAGGTGACAATGGTAAAAGCTCTGACATTCTTTATGAGGTGTTTCTGTGAAAATAGCCAGCCTGTCAGCCGCTACAAGAAGGCATAAACAACCTGTTGTCCCTTTTAACTGTTGTATGCTTTAAAAAGACCCAAGGGGAATTCTAAAATACTGCCGCTGAACTAAATTACTTTCAGTCCTTTGGGGACTCTTTGTAAGAGCCATATACATTCATTTTGAGTAGAGTATGAAACAGAATGCACGGTTATAGAATTTTAGACTAGAGACAATGTCATGTGCACAGACATCCATTAACTGCAGATAAGAGTCAGCTATGTTACAGGTGCCTCCAAAAACAAATCAAGGATCCAATGCTTTTTAAAGACTGCATAGTATATATTAGCAGTATGCAACTCGAGGCATTACAGTTATTTAACTATAGATAAGTGGTATTCAACAGAACCCCATAGAGGGCAAGGATGGAATTTATTTTCACAACAGGTTTGCATTTTCTCTCAAAAAGTTTTGCGTTCCCTCGCAATTATTTTTGATTCCGTCGCAATAGCTTTATCCACCCCTAAAAAAATTAACCATGGTTTTACTACAGTAACTACAGTTCAATGATGGTATTTTTAGTAAAACCATAACCCCAAATTCACTGTGGTTTTAATATATTAACCATGTTATTTTAACCATGATATTTATAGTAAAATCATATTAATAATACAGGAAAACCAAAACTGTGGTGCTAAAAATCCAAATTATTCTGCCAAAAAACATGAATACTACAGTTTGACTATAGCTACACTTTGGCTAATTTGTGGTACAAGTGGACCACAAGTGGGAGATAATACCGTTACTATAGTGTAACTAACGATGTTTTTTTGTTTTTGTACAGAATTATTTTATGTTTTGGTTTTCCTGTATTATTATTATGGTTCAACCATAAATATCATGGTTAAAATATGGTTAATGCTATTGCGAGGGACTCCCCTACCCCACCAAAAGAATTGCGAGGGAACGCAGAACTCATTGTGAGGGAACGCAAAACTGTTGCGAGAAAACACACAATTTTTTTTTTTTTTAAACTATAAAAGCAAGTTATTGTCAGGGAAAGCAAACCTTTTTGTGAGAAAACATAAAACTATTACGAGGGAACACAAAACTATTTCTGAAAATAAAATCCCTCCCTGTCATCTAAGGGGCTCTCTTGTATTCTTAGACATGACACAATGCCTGAAACTGTCGTAAAATCACTGTAAAGCATGACCTCGAGTGGCTTATTGCTTTTATAAAGCGGTGGCAACAACAATATGATAAAGATACCAATGTTCAATAAAGTCATAATACACAATTCTGCCTAGTAAAATAGTTAATTAGCATTAACTGTAGGCTGTTTACACTTTCCAACAATGTTGTACAATGATACAGAATATGCGGTCAAAAGTGTGCATTTATTGGCATTTTACAACAGCTACAAATGTGGCTCATCCAATCAGAATTTGGAGTCCAAGCTAATTCAGTAACAGTGTTCACAAGTTCAAAAATGATAACCATAGCCGAAACTAAACTGATATCCTACACAAAGGTTTACAGCATCAACAGAGGTAGTTTATCATTTTTTCTGATTGAGTCAGTATGAAAAAGATTCATGTTATTTTGATTCATGTTATTTTGAAGACTGCACTTCTAATGAAGAAACACCACCTATTACAAAACTCATTTTATTTGTTTGAATAAATTCCACCTACTCTTAAAATGTGGCTTGACAACCACAATGAAAACAAATCAAATTGTTTAACATTATAATCAGGCTTAATTATTAAAGGCAGACAGTTTGTGAAATGTTAATAATGAAACTCACATTGAGCAAATTTTTACAGCAGCTATTCAGCAGTCATTTGAGAGACCCATAAAAATGCATCTGGTTGGTGACTCACAGCTCAAATTTACTGATTTTTCACAGTAACATAGACATGGTATTATCACAGCAAAACTGAATAAATATATATAAATAGGTTTTTTTTGCAGAACAATTGTTTAAAGGAATAGTGGAAAAATGTTAAAGGAATATTCCAGGCTTAAGGGCTGTCAATCGATTAAAATTTTAAATCAAATTAATTCCATTACATGCCAATTAATTAATCAAATTTATTGCATACATTGCTGAGAAAGGACCCAAATAAAGGTAACTCATATAAATAATGCATAATAATTGTAATATTTATAAATATAATATGTAGGGCCTATAATATTCTATGCAATATGGATTGAAATTCAGTTTGAAATAAATTGCGTCACTGTGGCAGATGAATAAAGCATTATTAGACAATAAGTGGCTTAAGAACTAATATACTGTTTGTTTTATTTGTCATGGTTTTGTCACCTTGTCAGGTTGGGGTTTTGTCTGATGGGACCGTGACCTCACCATCCCATGTCTTGTGATTCTTGTCCTGTCTTTGTGTGAGTAAAGGTTGTGAGTTACCACCGTGCGCTCTTCGGTTGTTTTTGTTTCATGTCCGGAGCATGGTGTCTGGATCCTGACTTCCTGTATGGTTCGGTTTCGGTCTGTGTCGGGATCCGGACACTCATGCTCCGTGTTCTGTTTGTTTTGGTCTAATTGTGTTGACATTTCTTCCTCATGTGTTTCAGGTGCTGCTGGCATCAGCATTTCCATGGGAACTCTGATTGTTTCCATGGGAACGCTGATCATGCCAACTTTCAGCTTGCGAGCGGCACCTCTCCCTTGTTTGTTCCTGCTTATTTTAAATCCCTTGTGTGTCGTGTTCTTAGCTGGATAATTGAATGTGTTTAGTGTTGAAGTGTTTTTGGTGTGAAGTAACTTACCTCACTCTCTCTGCCTAGTTGGTCCTGTCTCGTGTATCTGTTTGGTTGCCCATGTCTGCCCACGTGTCAGGTTTTGTGGTTACCTTCCAGTTTGCTTTGCGCGTGTTCTCTGCACTTACGAATCTTCAGCGGAGGATTCCTCGTCTCTGCCCACATGTCGGGAGTGTGTTTGCCTTCCAGTTTGCTGTGTGTCAGCTGCACTTCAGCGGAGGTTTGCTCGCGGCTCTGCCCCTCGCCGTCACGGTGCATGCAATCGCCTGCGGGAGCGCTCAGAGGATTCCTCATAACTCTGCTGAAGTTATTATTTTGAATTGTAAATAAATCCTTTGAACTGTTCCTCTGCTCTTGGGTCTCTGTCTTGCTCTCTGACATTATTCTCATATCACTGAACAAGCTTACAACTGACAACAATCTATTTTGCATTGAGTTTGTCAATGTGTCCAGTTCTCACAGCACACGTTCTTGCGTTCCGTCTGCGCTATTTTTAATTGTCGCTCTATGTACATGTGCCTCAGATGGACACGTTTGGAGCACCTCACTGGTATTCCAAACTGATCTCATGAAAAGTCGTACATATTTTAAGAGTTGGCTAAACTGCATGATGTTGTGCAATGTTGTTCATATAAATTTGTACGATTTGGTCACGTGCAAATACCTGCATGTGTAATGCAGAAGTCAGCACGAGTTCCGTGTGTGAGGCATCAAGGACATGCTTATTAATATTATGGCCTTACCCAAACCCCTCATCTAAACCTAACCGATCAGTAGGGTGTGTAAACATGATAGGAAGCCACTGTGTTAAAGTAGTAAAAAATAGTAGTGTAGTATATGGAAACAATGTTGTGCGACGTGATTGGCTGTAGTGAAAACCGTTTGAATTCATATGAGAGAAGTCGTATGATAACATACAAATTAGCCAGATTTATAAAAATCATATGAATCCTTACATGTGTTGCATATTCAGAGGCATAAATGTAGCATTTTTAGGACACTGTGTCAAGTTAAAAGATGTGGAAACTTTGAAAATCACACCTCAAGATTCCTGTTTTCTGTTGTGCTCTGCCCCACTGTTATGCTTCCTCAGTGAGTTGGTGGCCATACAAATTCCTCAGGACTTCCAGATGCAGCACATTAATTAAATGCCCATGTGGCAGCAGTGGCTGAAACAAAAGAAAAGCCTCAATGAAGGACATTTTCATCAATGCACATGCTTGAAATCCTAGAAATGGACACAAACTGCAACACATAAACTCCATGTCCACTCACAGAGCTGTTTATGTTAATTGCAGTTGATTTTTATCACAATAATTCATAGGAATTGACCTATTAACATATAAATGAATGTATGGGTGATAGCTCAACCATTTCAGATCATATTTGGTCTCTATAAGTTCAGAATAATGCCTAGACCTTTTTGAAAGAGGTTTGGAAAAGAAATAAAGCATGGGTAAAAATTTAGGGACTCTGATCTAACCGTGCACTTTAAGAGTTCCACACCAGTGTGGGCCATACTGTGGCTACTTCTGATAACAACAGCCAACCACATCGCTGGAATGGAAAGGCACCAGATTTCAATTCCTGCCTTATCAGAAAGTGATAAAAGTATCTCCCAAATGGACAAGACTGTGTTCTGAGTTTCTAACCTGACGAGGAAAGAAACAACAGCATGACAAAAGTTAAGCTCTTACAAGTAAAACCTTACTTGTACCTCTTCTCCAGCTGCACTCTAGTTTGCAGAGGACCCCAGCATCTACAGGCTTTCCTCACAGTTCCTTCAGCATTGCAGCCCAGTCTGCAAAGGAACATGTGACAACTTCATCATCTGACCAGCTGCACGAACAAGACTCAAAGAACCCTCTTGGTGCAACAGGAATTCAGCATCCACCAGCACTTTGTGGTCACGATTTTTGGAGTGCAATTCTGTACTCTTCCCACTGCACGCAGTTTACACAGCCAGTGGAAGACATCTCTGCTGCCGGACTGATCACCCGACTGTGTGGAACGTAAATTTAACCTATCCGAACCTCTTTCTTGAGACGTTGGCATTAGTTATAACCACAGCTAATAATAGTCTAACTTGCTTAGATAATATGTGTAGCAGGGCGGAGGGCAAGGCCGGGTCATGATTCTGCACACCCGGCCCCTAATAAGGCTGATTAAGCCCGAGAGGGATAAAGCCGACCGGAGATGGCAATGTGTCAGAGAGAGAGAGAGAGAGTTATGAACAGCTGTCCGACACCTGTGTGTTTGTGCTTTTAGTTAATCATTAAATATTATTTATATTGTCAAGCCGGTTCTCGCCTCCTCCTTTCCATTGATTTGTTACACTGGTGCCGAAACCCAGGAAGGAGGAGGGATGCACCGTAGTAGAGTCCTTGCCACTACCATCCACCCCAATGGAGCGTCCGCGGCCATCTGCCGGGGGACAGAGGTGCCCGGCCGCCTGAGAGTGGAGGAACGTCCGCTGACCGCGAGGGGAGGAGGGGCTCCTAACTGACTGCCTGGAGCGGTCAGGGCTACTGCCAGGGGCGGAGGAGACCTCTACCAGCCACTGAAACGCGGCGGGGTCTGAGACCACCGACCGCCTGGAGCGGGAGAACCGCTGCCAGGGGCAGGGGGAGACACCTTTCGTCTGCCAAAAACGCGGCGGAGCATTCCGTCCGCCAGGGGCTGGAGGACTGCTTCCGATCTACCCGGGGAGGCGTGGCTGTCATCCACGAGAGGGTGGAGGAGTGGCCGAGGACCAAGCTACGGCATATCAGAGAACCGGTGAGTAAAATGTTTTTTTTCTCTCTCTCCTCTCTCTCTCCCGCTGCCACTCCGTGTTGGCCTTTCCCTCTCTTTTTAAATATTATTTATATTATCTTAAGTTGGTACCGGCACCGTTACGGTGTGTATGTACTGTTTTTTTTTGTTATTGTTTCCTTCCCCTTGTCCCCTCCCTCATCCAGGTAGGCGGGGATAACCTGCCGGTAGACGGGGCGGAAGGCACGCCCCCCAGGGAAAGAGGAGGGGGGATGTACGTCATGCCGGGGGCTCCTCGGCCTGAGAGAACGAGGGAGGAATGTAGCAGGGCAGAGGGCGGGGCCGGGTCGTGATTCCGCATACTCGGCCCCTAATAAGGCTGATTAAACCCAAGAGGGATAAAGCTAACCGGAGACGGCAATGTGTCAGAGAGAGAGAGTTACGGACAGCTGTCCAACACCTGTGTGTTTGTGCTTTTGTTTTAGTTAATCATTAAATATTATTTATATTGTCAAGCCGTTCTCGCCTCCTCCTTTCCATTGATTTGTTACAATATGTATCTGAGGTCAGTTTATGACAAGTAGTAGTCATATTATGTGTTTAAGAATAAATATGTATTTATCTACTATCATTTACCAGAGACCCTAAGCGGTCTTTCCCCCAAGAATGTTGGCTACCATATAATTCAATAAATATATGCTATATTCAACTCAACAGCATTGCATTTATCCATTCCTTGTTTATTCCATTTATTGTTCCATGTATAGATTCAGTATTCTCTTATCTAATTATTGGTTATTATTTATTAACACTGCATATTCATTCATTAGTAGCATTCAGTAGTTGTTGTATTTACTCTTGCTTATCTTGTGTTAATAAAATTAATTTCATTATAACTGTGTCTTTCTTGTGTGTGACCAGAGTCTCTATTAGTTAATAAAAATCTCACAAATCCTTCAGATAAGTCAGATGGAAAACTCCCTCTAATTTACATTTTTTTTTTCTGATTCACTGAACCATCCTCTTGGATCATTCTTATATTGTTATGATGAAATTCTCTAACTGGTGCCCCAAAATCAGTGAGGGGCCATCTGACACTAACACACATATATTTGGGTGACCGTGTGATTATCACTACAACGGTCTCCCCTTGCTGTTGTTTTCCATAAGAGAGTCAGTGCAAGAGTCATTAAGTTTTAGCCCTGTTGAACTCGTGTTTGGTCACATGGTTCAAGGTCCTCTAAAGTTTAAAGTTCTTCAGTGAGAAATTGCTGGCTAAAACTCCTTCCCCAGTAACAGTCATAGACTATGTTACTTCCTTTCGTGAGCAACTTCATAAGGCCTGGGAGATTGCTCAAATTCATGTTGGTGCTGCACAGACCAAGATGAAGCTTCGTTACGACAAGAAAAGTATAGAACACAGTTTTCAGCCTGGCAACTCCATTCTTGTTCTTCTGCCAGTCCTGGGTATAACATTCCAAGCTAAATTTGCTGGACCATACCAGGTGGAGAAAAAACTGAATGACACAGATTAAGTTGTATGTACTCCTGACCGAAAACGAAAGAGTCAAGTGTTGCACGTTAACATGCCAAAACAATATCTGGTACGAAACGAGAGTAAAACCACTGCCCCTGCTGAAAATATACCTGCTGTTGTTACTAACACTGCTGTCTTGTCTCCCATTTATGCTTTGGAAGACGATGGTTTGAATGTGAAGGAAAGCCAAATCGCTGCAGGGTGTTTGAAAAACTCTGAGATATTGAGTGATTTGCCAACTTATCTCTCTCATTTGTCTGAGTTGTTGAGTACCCATTCTAATCTGTTCTCCAATGTGCCAAGTAGGACCACAGTCATTTCCCTTGATATTGATGTAAGTGAGTGTTCCCCATGCAAACAGCATCCATGTAGGGTGATTCCCACAAAGAAGGCAATAATGAAGGCAGAAGTTGAGTACATTTTGCGAAACGGACTGGCCATACCCAGCCAGAGCCCTTGGAGCTCTCTGTGCTTGTTGGTACTGAAACCTGGTACTCTTTGTTTTGGTTTTGTACTTATTTCCGTAAAGTAAACAGCATAACAAAGCCAGATTAATTTCCTCTGCCCCGTCTAGAAGACTGCGTCGATAAGGTGGGTTCATCGAGGTATGTCACCAAGCTTGACCAGCTTAAAGGCTATTGGCAGGTGCCCCTCATGCCTTGCGCTTCTGAAATTTCTGCGTTTGCCACCCCTGAAAACTTTACGCAGTATATGGTCCTTGCCTTTGGAATTCACCTGCTACATTTCAGCAACTTATGGAGAGAGTTTTGTCAGGGGTGCCAAATTGCAAAGTATACCTGGATGATGTGGTAATTTATTCAGACAGTTAGGAAGACCACATGAAATCGCTAGCTCATGTATTTGACTGTCTGACTAACGCCTCGTTATCTTAAAACCTGGCCAAGTGTGAGTTTGCGAGGGTGGTGATAACCTATCTTTGTTAAAAAGTTGGTCAAGGTGGAAGCAAAAGTGATGGCAATCTTGAAGTTCCCCACTCCTTGTAATAAATGTGAGTTGCGCCGAGTTCGTATTTTCAGGTGGAGTCAGGAGGCGACAGAAACAGTAAACATGAGTATTTTATTACTCTTCAGCGTTGTTTACAAAAAAAAAAAAAAAAAAAAAAATGCACTCAGTAGCCAAGTAATCACACACAAATGAGTCAATAAGTCTTGTCGCACACACAGGAACAGTTTCTCTCTGGTCCCTCTCTTTCTGCCGACTGATGTGCTTTGTTGGCCTTTTCAGGTCTCCCTCCGCCATCACTATAACGAGAGACAGGTGTTAATGATAATGACAGCCCCAGCAGGTAGTAGCGGAGGGTGAGTACAGCCCACTTGATCGTAAGACACACCTTCTCGATGGTACTGTAATTTGTCTCCCTCAAGGAGAGCTTGCGACTTATGAACAGTACCGGCCGTTCCTCCCCTCCCACCTCCTGTGAGAGCACCGCCCCCAGCCCCCTTTCAAATGCATCCATCTGCAAAATAAAGGGGAGAGAGAAGTTAGGAACATGTAAAAGCAGCCTCCCACAAAGCGCAGACTTTACTTTTAGAAAAGCCTGTTGGCAAGACTCTGTCCACTGGACCGGATCGGGGGCCCCCTTTCTAGTAAGATCAGGCTGGATGGTGACATAAGAGTAACTAGGCACAAAACTTTGGTTTTGCCAGCCAGCCAGCCCCAGAAACTGTCTTGCCTCCTTTTTGGTCTCGGGCCTCGGGCAGGCCGCAATTGCTGAGGTTTTGTCAATCTGAGGTCGCACCTGCCCGTGACCCAAGTGGAACCCCAGATACCGAACTTCCACCCACCCAATTACGCACTTCTTCAGGTTGGCTGTGAGTCCTGCCCGTTGCAGCTCTCAGATGTTGCATGTGCCACCACCAGTCATTACTATAAATAATATTATCATCTAAATACGTGGCAGCATATGCTGTATGTGGTCTGAGAATTTTGTCCATGAAATGCTGAATCATGGCTGGGGCCCCGAACAAACTGGATGGAAGAGTCACAAATTGGTGTAAGCCGAATGGTATGTAAAAAGATGTTTTTTCTCAGGAGATTGTAGTTAAAAGGATCTGCCAATAACCCTTTGTTAAGTCCAGTGTTGAATAAAATTGAGCCACGCCCAATTGATAGAGCAACTCATCAATCCGAGGCATTGGGTATGCGTCAAATTTGGACACTGTGTTCACTTTGCTATAGTCTATACAGAACCGGACTGTCCCGTCGATTTTAGGTACCAGAACCACCGGGTTAGCCCAATTGCTGTGTGACTATTCTATTACGCTCATCTCGAGCATTGCCTCTAATTCTTCCTGAGCAACCCTTTTCTTGTGTTCAGGAAGGCGATAGGGGCGGCTATGAACAGCCACCCCTGGGGTGGTCTCGATATGGTGTTCTATGAGGTTCTTGTGACTGGAGAGATGCGAGAACATGTCCATGAATTCCGCTTGCAACTTGGCCACGTCTGTGAGCTGCGACGGTGAGAGGTAGTCTCCGCACGGGACCGGGGTGAATTAATTTGGTTTGAGAATCACCTCCAGAACTACCGTCGCCAAGGCCACAGGGACTGCCTCCTCCATGATTTTAGGAAGTTGAGGTAGTAAATTTGACATGCCCTGCCCCTGTCTGTACGCCTAACCTCATAATCGAGATCTCCAACTTGCCGTGTGACCTCAAAGGGCCCTTGCCAATTGGCGAGTAATCTAGAGCTTGAGGTGGGCAGTAATACAAGCCCTTTATCTCCAGGTACGAATTCCCTTCATCGAGTGCCCCTGTCATACAGTCGGCTTTGACGTTCCTGAGCTTGGAGCAAATTCTTCTGTGTTGATTGACCCAAAGTGTGGGGTTTTGCTCTAAGATCAAGAAAATTCATTTTTACTGTTTGAAGGTCCCTCCTCCCAAGCTTCCTGCATCACGCCCATACAGCAGCTCGAATGGGGAAAACCCTGTGGAGGCTTGTGGGACCTCTCACACTGCAAATAACAGGGGTTCGAGCCACTTATCCCAATTTCTAGCTTCCTCGTGTATGAACTTACAAATCATATTTTTAAAGATTTTATTAAATCGTTCCACCAACCCATCTGTTTGTTGTTGGTAAACACTCGTGCAAATCGATTTAATACCTAACAATTCGTACAGTTTGCACAGTGTTTGTGACATAAATATAGTGCCTTGATCAGTGAGAATTTCTTTTGGAATCCCCACTTGGGAGATAATTCTGAAGAGTGCCTCCGTAACACTACATGCTGAGATGTTGCGCAGGGGCACTGCTTCCGGATATCACGTTGCGTAGTCCATCAGAACTAATACAAAGCTATGCCAACATGCGGTCCTTTCTAATGGCCTGATGAGGTCCATGCCAATTCTTTCGAAGGGGACCTCGATTAGCAGTAGAGGGCACAATGATGCTTTTGGGGTGGCTGGTGGATTCACCAACTGACATTCATGGCACACCACTTGCGAACATCCCCATGAATGCCCGATCAAAAAAACTGGCCATTATTCGGTTAAGCATTTTCTCATGACCTAGATGGCCAGCCATTGGATTATGGTGAGCTGCCTGGAAGAGGATTTCCTGACGGCTCTTCAGTACTAATAATCGGGTTGTATTTTATTTTGTTTGAGTGTCCTGCGTCACTTGATACAACCGATCTTTAATAATGAGAGGTAGGAGAGAAAGAGAGAGAAGAGAGAGATGAAAGAGCCTCTGGTTCGCTGCCTACTGGAAATGCTGCCATGTAGTCTTCTGCCAGCTGGATGGCATCTTCCAGCGATGCCGGGCGGTGGCACTGGACCCACTCGATCATCCCCCTGAGGGAGTTGAGAGATGAACTGCTCCAGTGTCACCAGGTTGACAATATCCATGGCGCTCCGGGTTCCCTCAGCCAGCAGTCATCTTCGACAGGCATCCCGGAGCTGTTGCACGAAAGCAAACAGGCAGCCGTGTTTCTCAAACTTCAGGGTCCTGAAGTGCTGGATGTTCTGCTCAGGACTACGGCCAACCCGCTGCAAGATCACCTTCTTCAGGTCTCCATAGTTGAGGAGGCTGGTGGCAGGAAGTTGCTGGGCTGCTAGCTGTGCTTCCCCGGAGAGCAAAGGTAACAGACGGGCCGCCCATTGGTTGGGTGGCCATCTCCACACCTTGGCCACCTTTTCAAATAAGTCGAGGTAGGCCTCAGGATCATCGCTCGGCCCCATTTTGATGAGGGTAACAGGGGTTATGGGTTCTGGGGTCGCAGCTGCAGCCCACTCTCTGGTGATCAGGCTCCGGAACGCCTGCCGATCCTCCACTTGGGCCTGGAGAAGGAGTTGGAGATGCTGTTCCTGCTCCAGGCATAAATCCATGAGGGCTTGATGTTGGTTCTGCTGGATGCTGGCGAGGGACTTGATTACTTCGCCCAGTGGTGAAGGGTCCATGACGACGTTATCCTCCAAATCCTGGGTTTCAGACACATGTGTCACAGGTCCTACTCGACCCGCCCCGAGCGGGATTCGAACCGGCGATCCCTGGCATGGGAGACGGACGTGCTAGCAAGGAGTATAATAAAGCCATGGCCTCTAGCCTCGGGCGCTAGTGCATCTCTTAAGGCCAGGAGAGTGAGGTTTACACACTCCACAGCTATCACATGCCAGCTGGCTAACGTTACACTCACCCCCCTAAACCTCACTCCCATCCGGATCACGGCACCAGTGTAACAGAGTTCATATTTTCAGGGCAAATGTAGGAGCCAGGAGGCAGCTGAGTACTTTATTACTCTTCAGCGTTGTTCACAAAACTCAAACAAAAGGGCACTCAGTTGCCAAGTAATCACACCCAAATGAGTCAATAAGTCTTGTCGCACACATAGGAACAGTTTCTCTCTGGTCCCTCTCTTTCTGCCGACTGATGCGCTTTGTCTGCCTTTTCAGGTCTCCCTCCGCCATAACTATAACAAGAGACAGGTGTTAATGATAATGACAGCCCAGGTGATGAGCCTTACTGCTCTCCCTCTCCCACAGACAGACACACGACCACGGCTCCATCCTCACAACCGGCTATTACCACGCATTTTGTGCTAGCGTTAAACTCAACACAAAAAATAAATACATTTGGGAACCAAAGTTGATTTTGTATTAACAACACTGGGTTGTAAATTTAATGGTGGGGGTGTTACATCCCTGAATGTATTTATGTACATCTGTCTTTGTGGTGTGAAGAATGTAGAATGTAAAAAATTAATGTGACTTTATAAAAATTATTGGCCCAATTCACTTCTGTTGTAAGTGCCTAACTGCAACCTCGATTTCTGCTTTTTTAAAGAAAAGGAAGGACAAGTCGAAATACATTTTTGTGGTAATCAACATTATGCCACAAATGCTATCGATTACGCTTGACTTGTATTTAACTTGGAATATGGCTTATTGCAATATAACGAAAGTGTAGTGACTCTGGGCTGTCAAGCACCAAAAATAAAAAACGAAAAACAACAAAAAAAAAAATTAAAAAACAACAACACAGTAAACCACAGTAAAATTAATTGATACAATTACTGGATGATCACCAAGTCTTATGAAGCCATATGATCACTTTGTGTGAAGAACAGATCAAAATTAATTGATTATTATTCATTTATACAGCGAATATTCAAATAAGGTTGGATGTCATGACATTTGGTCACAAAATAAGCAAGATCCAACGACAATTCATGCTATTAACATCCAACTACACTGTAATAAGACCAGGATTTAATAAATAGGGTCAATTTTGATTTAATATTGACTTTATGTCTTGAAGTGGGGCACACATATTGAAAACTAAAGCTACTGGAGAATGATACATTCAAAAACATGAAGAATAGTCTTAGTCTCAAAACATACTTTACATAATCTTATTCAAACCAGAGGAAATGGGGTCAATCAGATGTCCAACCTCACGAGGCTTCCCACATCTGCAAGCAAGGCACTTAAGCAGCATTACAAAGACCTCTACTGGATTACAAGAGCAAATGTTTATCTATGGTCATCCAACCCATCTTTCCTGACATCTGACATGGCTCATGTCCTTGGTATTGGAATGTTCTAATCTTGCTTTGCTCCTGGGTCAACGCTGAGTAAGTTCAACGTCATTATCTAATGACGGGGCTGAGATGCTGCATGCACATGCTGTGTGTATTTAGAACTGGCCCCAGGGTACTCTTCAGAAGGTTAACGTTCAATGACCATGACTCAACCTTCTCTCTGACACCCTGCCCAAACCATTAGACTTGGTTTTGCTTTTTAAAAGGGTTGTTACAGACAGCATTGTCTACAGATATCAACGTACCTGAATGATTCGTGGAAAGTGGTATACAGTGTCATTTCAGACTGAAAACAGAGAACATATTCAAATATTTCAAGTTGAAAAAGGATGTGTTCATCAAGATATTGTTAAAATGTATAGGTTATATATGTCTATATGTATATGGTATTTTATACATTTTAGGTGCTGTGCCTGGTCACCATTTTTAATCACTTTTTGCAGTTCACTTAAAGGGATAATTCAACATAATATGGGATAACAATTAGACTGCACTAAAATAATAGATATTTTGACATAAAAAAAGTCTATTTTGTTTCTTATAATACTTAAAATTCTGAGTAATGTTAACAAAATCACAAATAAATGAAGGAGGGACTACATTTTTGAAGCACCCTTCAGTCATAACACAATATTGCATTACACCAATGTGCATATGGGTCTGAACGTGTGTGTCAGTATAGAATGTGACAGAGCAGCGTGCTCCCACACCCCCTCCTGTCACCAGTCCATCCATCACAGCCATGATCTTTAGCTTTATTAGCATGAGAATAGGGAATGATGAGATAGCTGGCATCAAATGCCAGCCACCCAGGAGACGGCAGCGAAGCGCTACCCGCACCTCATATGCACACACACACCCACCCAACCCCGGGACTCACATTAACTCATATTAAAGGCATAGCTGCACATTTGCAGCACACACCACTAGAAGAAAAATTTCTTTCATCACAGTTCCTTAAGGAGCACCTGCTAGATATCTTTAAACTGGCTTGCACTCTGCCGTCTTAAGTCAATGCAACTAGTTCAAAGCCTAGTGCCGCTAAAGCTTGCTTCTTTTGGAGGATCTGCTGACTTTTTAAAAGTCTGGCTTCACACAAAGTGGATGTTTATAATGTGATGAATATATATATATATATATATATATATATATATATATATATATATATATATATATATATATATAATTATTTTTATTTTTTATTTTTTTTAAATTCATATAGATCTATCATATTAATAATGGAAACTGAGAAATGAAATTAAGCTGATCAAAGAGACAAAAACGTTTTTTTTTTCTCCTTTTTCCCCTCTGGTTCTGATGCTAAATGCATCTATATTAAGTATGCTCAATCATTACTTTTCAAGTGACAATTCACCCAAAAAGTGAAGTTCTGTCATCATTTATTAACTCTCATTTTGTTCCAAACCCATAGGAATTTCTGTATTCCATGGAAAATAAAAGTAGATGTTAGGCAGAATGTCACCATTCACCCTTATTATAAGGAAAAATTATGCCTGATATCTATTTCTTTTGTAGAAGAAAGTCACACAGGTTTAGAATGATGCACATGATGCACAGGTACTGTAGCCGTCTAAACCTGCTGGGCATAATTGTTTGCAATATTTCTGCCAGTATGCTGTATATGTGTATATATAAATATAGTATATATATAACATTCTGAGATGATATTCTTCTCACCACAATTGTACATAGTGGTTATCTGAGTTACGGTAGACTTTGTCAGTTCAAACCATACAGGCTCAAATTTACATTTACATGAGTAAATTCTAGAGACTGTTGTGTGTGAAAATCCCAGGAGATCAGCAGTTACAGAAATACTTAAACCAGCCCATCTGGCACCAACAATCATGCCACGGTCCAAATCATGGAGATCATTTTTTTCCCCATTCTGATGGTTGATGTGAACATTAACTGAAGCTCCTGACCTGTATCTGCTTGATTTTATACACTGCACTGCAGCCACATGATTGGCTGATTAGGTAAGATGATTAGATTTAAGTCCAGTGTCGAATAAAAATGAGCCGTGCCTAACCGATCGAGCAGTTCATCAATCCGAGGCATTGAATATGCATAAAATTTAGACACCTGTTGGGTCTCATATATTCAGATAGAAGACAAAAGGCAGGCCTAACATGGTCGTAAAACCTAACTCAGGCCCACCTACCAAGTCATAAATGTTACTGATAAAAAACGCACCAAAATCAAACAAAGGGAGTCCACGAAATCGGCTTTGGGGCCGTCACTTAATTCTCTCTCTCTCTCTCGTACTAACCAGACACACACACACACGACCCCTCACAAACATTCTCGCACACATTTTTGGCTAGTAGATAGCTTCGTGATAAAGCTCAGCTTTGTCCCTAAGCTATCGTACAAGCAGACCTTAAGCGTACATGAGGTAACTGGTAGACGCCATTGACTGTTTTCTCTTCGCCCACATTCGTGGCCATATTCTCTGGCTGGAAGGCTCACGTGACATACTCTCCACAAGAGTCACGTCCGCCATTTTGTGCACGTCCCTCCTTACACGTTCTCACACACACACACCCTCATGTGTTATAGGATTATTTTGATTTCCATATCTAATCATATCACTGTTTAGTTTGTAGTTGTAAGTCGGAAGTTTATTGACTGCATTGTATTAATTATTAATTGATATTACTGCATAAATAAACTTTGTTATATTACCAAGAGAAGTGTTTTGGTTTGTTTTGCATACACCTGTGTCATGCTGACGGGATGTCAGTGCTCAGATTCAAGCCTTCATTCATTGTTTTTTTCCCGAAAATCGATATTTTTGGATGTCGATTTTCCTAAGAAAACAATCTAATATTGAGACTGTTATACTATCTGGTTATTAGTCCCTGATTCCAGGGTGGTGCCCCATCAGTATTAATCCTTATTAATATTCTATTGATTTTTGATAATTGATAATTATCTTTGATGATTGTTGAATTTGAATGATCAATAAGCTAGTGTTAATTTTAATGAATGTTTCATCGATGTTAATGATTAGTGATTATCTTTGATAATTGTTGATTTAAAGGATTAAAAAAAGCTAACATTGATTCTCATCAATGTTCTATTTATTTTAATAATTAATAATTATCTTTGATAATTATTAATTATTGCTAATAACCAAACCCGCTCCTAAACGTAGCACACTACATTTACTGGAGCCCCATATGAGGTTTTAATGAGTTAGATTCAATTAATTTAAATATTAATTAATAACTAAAGAAATAATTACCAATTATTTCTGATTGTAACACTGATCTAAACAACCAGTAAAGCCCTACACACCGCATTGATTTTTCTATAATCCACACATAACCGGTCCGAGCCATTGCTCTTGGGAACCAAAACCACCAGGATGGCCCAGTCACTGTGGGATTCTTCTATTACCCCCCATGTCTAGCATGGCCTTTAATTCATCCCGAACCACTTTTTTTTTTTTGTGCTCAGGTAATTGGTAGGTACGACTACGTATCACTACCCCTGGGGTCATCTCGATATGATGCTCTATGAGATTTGTATGACCGGGAAGAGGCAAGAACATGTCTGAGAATTCTCCTTGCAACCTGGCAATCTCCATGATTTGAGATGGTGAGAGGTGGTTTCCGCAAGTGACAGGGGTGACTCAATCAGTTGCTTTTAAGTTCACCTCCTGTGCAAGCTCCTCCCTCTCCGGGACCACCTTCGACAAAGTCATGGGGACGACCTCTCTCCATGGTTTTAGGAGGTTGAGGTAGTAAATCTTATGTGCTCCTATCCATTCGTTTCACCTCATAATCGATTTCCCCAACTCGCCATTTGACCTCAAAGGGTCCTTGCCACTTGGCGAGTAATTTAGAGATCAATGTGGGGAAAAATACAAGGACTTTATCTCAAATCTTTTGAAGGGGACTTCGATCAGTGGAATGACACTCTTGGGGTGACCAGCGGATTCACCAGCTGAAATTCACGGCATGCCGCACACCACCTGCAAACATCCTCACGAATGCCCGGACAATAGAAAAGGGCCATTTGATGGTTCAGTGTCTTTTCCTTCCCTAAGTGACCCACCATCGGATTATAATGAGCCGTCTGGAATAACATTTCCTGATGGCTCCATGGTATTAACAAATGGGTTTGTATCCTCCTTTGTCTGAGTGTCCTGTGTCAATCAATACAACCGCTCCTTGATAATTGAAAAATATGGATATGCAAATGCAATGTCTGGCAGGAGGTGTTGACCATAAATCACTTTCACCTGGCCGAAGGTGTGCCTAAGGGTCTCATCTCGCGTCTGCTCTAGAGGGAAATCCCCTGCAGTGATTCCTCTAATGGCTGGGGAAGCTGAGACTTCCCCCTCCCTTATGTCCTCCTGACGTGGAGCTGATGTATATGGCCCTGGCACAGCCTCCCCAGCCAGCGAATCACACACCAGCACCAATACGCACTGTTGCAGGACCCATCCACACGTATTACACTTAATAAAGTAATAAATGCCAGCCAATTCATACCCAAGATTAGTGGATGGGAGAGGTGGGGACTATCTGGTAGCCCAACACTATGCTTTTGTCCCTGAAATTAAATAACGACCATCACTAAGGGATCATTTTGAATATCCCCGTGCACACACCTTACCTTCACCTGCCGGCCTGTATCCAAAGCCTTGGATTGAACCAAGCTTTGGTGAATGGAGGTTTGATTACAACCTGAATCCAGCAAGGCTTGGTATGTACCCCTTTAATACTCACTGGTATCCGGTATGCTCCAGATCGATCAGGGGCCGCCTGTGGCACTCTGGAGATCCGGACCAATCCCCCACTTCCAACTTCCCATTTCTGGGGAATAGGGACAGGACGGGGAGAACAGGAGGGGAGGAGGGAGAAGCAGCGAGAGAGAGAGAGAGAGAGAGAGAGTGAGAAGCGGGCTCACCGGCCCCCTAATACACCACTAAGTGGTCCATAGCCAGCTGGTGGCCTCATCCAATGATGCCAGGTGGTGGCATTGGACCCATTCCACTGTCCCTTTCGGCAGTCGCGAAATGAATTGCTCCAGCACCACCAGATCAATCACTGCCACGGCATTGCATCCTGCTGCCAGCAACCACCGCCAGCAGGAGTCACGGAACTATTGCACAAATGCAAATAGCTCACCAAGCATAAGCAAGTGTAATCGTTAGTGATGCTGTTCTGGGCTGCGGCCGACCCGCTGCAATATGGCTCGTTGCAAGTTCTCGTACTCCAGGAGGTCTGTCACTGGAAGCTGTTGGGCCGTTAGTTGAGCTACCCGGTCAACAGCGGCAAGAGGCGGACCACCCACTGGTTGTTGGGCCATCCACAGGATTCTGCTCGAACAACTCAATAAAGGCCTCCGGGTCGTCCTGTGGGTCCATCTTCATGAGTGTGACATGGGGGATGACCGAAGCTGTGGCCGGGGTCGTGACTGAGGTTTCTCCCTGGGGTACTAAGGTCTGTAACACCTGCCAGTCCTGAAGGAGCACCTAGAACCACTGTTCTTGCTCCGTGGGCAGGTCCAGGAGGGCCTGGTGCTGGGTTTGGTGGATACCAGCGAGGGTCTTGATCACCTCGGCCAGCAGCGTGGACTCCATAACGGCAATTCTTTCCTCTTCTCGGGTTTCCGCACCACTGTAACACTCTCAAGGTCAGTTCAAGGGAAATGAGGAAGCGGGAACCAGCTTACACACTTTCAGGTTATTTATTTTCGGGCAGATTTTCAGCGCACATACAACAAAAACTCTGTAGCACAAAACATAAATGAAAAGCACTCTCTGTCACTGCAGTCCATGCCATTCTAGGACTCAGGTCTCTCTCTCCACAACTGCGGCTCTGGCTGCTCTTTATCTCTCTCCAGCTGTTCATTGTAACACAAAACAGCTGTTAGAGATAATTCCCCCCAGGTGTCAATCCTTACCGCTCTTCCTCTCCCGGCCTCCCTCTCTTCAGACATCACTCAGCCACGACCCCATCACCACAGGGCCATTATGCAAAATAAAACAACAAACAAACAAAAAAAACAAATAGCATTAAGAGGTCTTGCTTTAAAAATGTTTATATTTTATTTTTATTTAGGGGTGAAATAAGACCTGGAAATGTACTTTTTGGTGAGATGGCCCACCTCACATTAAAATAAATTTAAGCAAATATGCTTACGTTGCTGATTTAAAGTGGAACTTATTAAAATATTGGCATAACATACTTACCGTATCTATGGAAATGTGCAGTGACTGAATTTAGCAGCTTTCTTGCATCATCTTTTGCAACATAAGCACTAGATTTGCTCAGCATGTGTGTTCATACATGTGTGGCTGTGTGTGTCATTTACAGATAACATTAACATTTATATATGGACATTAACATTTATATATGGATAAGTTGACAAGCAAACACAATCACCTGTTACCTTCAGTATTATTAAACAATAAGCAGAGTGCGGAGGCAGAATAAAGAATGAGAGAAAGAGAGAGCAAATGAGAGAGATGGGAGAGGAGGGAAGGGAGGCAAATTAATCATTTCATGACTTTCACAGGATGTAGAGATTGCTCACTGTTTTCTTGAAAACACCCTCATTAGTATCCTTCCTCCAAATTAGGCAGCAGACTTGAGCTAAAATGCTTCAATACAGTAGTATGTTGAATTATGGGTAATAAGGTTAGACCACCCTTTGTTAAGAATTCTTGTTAATGATTCTTTGTTATGGATTCTTTTGTCCTTATTCTTTGTGCATCAATGTGTATACTGTATTATAAGAATTGAGAAACACATTAAAGGGCAGGTTCATCCGAAAATGTCATCATTAATTCACCTTCATTTCGTTCCAAAATTGTTTGATTTTATTTCTTGAGTGGAATAAAAAGAGAAGATATGCTTTTGATTGAGCTGTCAAAATAAATGCGTTAACATATGTAATTAATTAAAAACGTTTAATGTGTTATTTTTTCTGAATCGCGTTTAATGCATTTATGATTGTGACATTAGATTCTGACATTTTACCAGCGCAGTAAACACTGGCTGGAAATTGCGGAACTTTTGCAATGTGCTGTCTGAGATCATTATACTGACACACACCAAAACACACACACAACAGTGATTCTGTGTCAGTGATTAAATGATAGAGAAAGAACCTCTTAATGCTGTTTGTTGTACAAAACAGCCCAGACAGAAATCAAGTGCTTTGCAGCATCTGTAAGGCGCAATTTAATTACCACAGAAGCATGTCAAGTAACTATCATGAAAATGCAGAATAAGACATTGTCTGTAAGCACTTTTCATATGTTCAAAGCAGCGCTTGATGATGGCATTGATGCCCTGACGCAAATCGTAAAAGCGGCTTCACGACTGCTATAGCAAAGTGGATAGCCACAGTCTGCTAGCCAATTAATATTGTAGAGGATTAGCAAGGGTGGATCTAGAAATTGTTTTATGGGGTGGCATGAAGACTATGAGCGGTGGCAACCAGGGACTAAAAAAGAAATGTTTTTAATTTCAGGTCGTTCTGAGCAGAAACAATATTTTTTCATTCTGGTTCTGGCGTTCTGCAGCCTCCTTTTAAAATGGTGACCAGTTAGAACATAATAAAAGAATGGTTAATAATGTTTTAAAACAAATCTTTTAAAAATGACAGCACTCTGTGCTAAGGGTGGGTGATATACCAGTTGCAGTGTTTCCAAATCTCACTACAGAAACAAAGAACCTGATTTGGAAAACTAACTCAAAATAAGGAACTTGCCTCACCCAAAATGAGCAGTTAAATTGGGGGAATTTTCTGGATAGAAATTATAACAAGCATTGTATACAGTAGCCTGAATAAAGTAATGTCTTAGTTTAAAATATATGCCCAAAAATATATTCACAAATCTTTAAATATTCAAATGGCCAGCTAAATCAATTAATAGCTAAATCTCTCTCTCCTGCGTGCATGCACACACTGAGTGGGCGCGTTTGGACTAAACATCATTTTACGCAGGCTGAATTATTTTTATTTTTTTTAACATTGGTTTTTAAACTAGCGGTGTCTTTCAGAATCAAAGTGCATGATTATGTTCTACTTAAAAGAGAGAAGCCTCATTTTCTTGGGAAACAGGTAGTGGTGTAGTTCCGAAAATTTACTGTGATAAACCCTTTGATTTCATGAAAAAATTACCGGAAAGAAATTAAACAGTTATTAACTGGTTACAAGCACTGAAAAATAATGTTTTCATTTCGGAACAATTGAAAGGGATTTAAGTTCCCGTTTTGTCATTCCCAGACATTGTCATTCGTTTTCATTCCTTGAGCTGTTTTTAGTCCCTAGCGGCAACACCAAAGCAAACATGTAGTTCTTATGAATTAACGTACTAAGCTTATTGCAAAAAGTAGTAGTTCATTAATTGGAGTCACTATCAAATTACAAATGTCCATGAATTTGCGACAACTGCATTTCCACAGGAACCATTTTAACCAATATTAAAAAAAAAATAATAATTTTTTCCCATAACAGTAAAAAATAAGACTAGAGCATCAAGATATTTTCTATTAAACAAATCAACAAATATTAAATGTTATGCAGGCCAAATTGTTTTATTTTTTAAGTGTAACCATGGATGGAGAGTATATGCACATACATGTTATTCTGCTAATAAAGTCGTGTAGGCCTATCACCTTCGTAACAGCAGGAATGAGCCATTTGAAACCTAACTTTAATACAAAGTTAGGCCTAAATAAAAATAAAAAAAAGAAATTATTTATTTTTTTATTACTGTGGGTTTGGGAAGTGTGAAGTGGCAAAACTCATGAAGATTATTTATGTATGCACAGTAAAAGGTTATTTTACATTACCTGTTTTGAAAAATAGTCATTTTTGATGACCATTTCAAGCACTCAAATAAATATTTCACATAATATGGTAATTTTCAGTTATGAGTGAACTATCCTTTTAAATTGAGACAAAGTTGAACTATAGTGATTTTAATAACAAATATTTTGTGAGGAACCTAACTTTAGCTATAGTGATAATTGAGATTAACATATCACTTGGAGTCAACATTTAGATTGCTGTTTTTCATTTGGTGGCTTCAAATAAGGTCTGCAAAACAATCCCTTAAGATGAATGGACAAATCTTCCATAAAGGACAGTTTTTCTTTTTCAAATTCTTCCCACCTCCTCCATCTGTAATTAGGAAGGCAGAGGAATATGATATTTACTGTAATTGGCTTCTCAAACATCTTAATTAGCAGAAATCCAGTAAAATACAACTCATTAAGACATTCTTTGCCATGTGAAACATCAGTAGGTTATTTCCTTGGTAACTTGATGGAGGTGAGAAAAGTTGCACTTCCCCCTTACATAAGAGCTCACACACATCTGCACACCCACACACACACTCCTGTTAGATCACACTGAGTTTTCCCTCTGAAACAGATGTATGTAATGTGGACACAGCTGTTGAGGTCCATCTCCAGTTGTGCTCCTTCCTCCTAATGACCTCCATATGCCTATCACACTCACATACACACACACATATAAAAAATAACATGGATCATCAAATATGGGCCCCTGACAAGTACAATCTCATGGGGCCAGGGCTCACACACACACAGACACACACACACAGGTGTGTGAATGTGCCTGCGGTGGTGACTCAGTTGCTCTTATTCTATCAGATCTTGTCCGGTGCCATATGGGAATTGTACATGAATGCACCTAATTACCATATAAAAGCAGGTCAAGTGTCCAGTATCCCAGAACATTGACCCCATTTAGTGTCGCCTTGATGTCTTAATTCACACAAGCCACCTTGAAAGCAATCTGACTTCTGTTGAACTTGATTTACTCATAATGACTACTGTAGTAGTGGTAATAGCCTAAAAGTGTTTTCCAATTTGTTGTCAGGGGGCTATATTAATTAGATATGAAGTTTGGGGACAGACTCCTGGGCTCCCAGCACTCCTTAAATTGCATGCACACACACACAAACACACAAAAAAGATTTTGGTCTCCTCTCTAATGTGTCAATAATTTGTTTCATGCTCAGGGGCCTTTTCCAATCTTTCAGGACCACAACGTACACACTAGAAAAACACTGCTGCCTCAGTCTCTAGAGAGATACCAAATCTAAAGCTCACTGCAAGAAATACTGCCATCCACAGTGTATAACTGCTAATGACAGTACTTCAATTTGATCAAATGGTAATTATGGTCCACAATACCTCATTCTATGACACAGTCAGTGTGGTCCACAGTATATCATTATCATAGGCCACGTCCACACTGATGCATTTCATTTTGAAAACTCAGTTTTCAGTTTCCTAACATCATCGTTTTCCAAACGTGGTTAAGGAGAGCATTTTCAAAAGTCTTGGTTTTCAGTGGAGGAAAACACTGTTCTAGTATGCATGAGAGATGTAAACGTCAAAATCATAGCGTTTTTGAACAAAAACTTATTAGTGTGGACGTAGCCATAGAGCACCATAAAAAATTGTTCATATAATATAAATGTAGTCCATACAACGCAAGTTAAGTTCCAAGCCATACAACAGATTTGTGTGAGGAACAGACTGAAATATGTTTGGCCTCCCATCATCGCTCTTGAATTCCTTTTGTTTTTTCACATATTCACAATGTGTCAAGATATATGTGAGAACCAATGGCGTTTGGCATCACTGATGTCAAACTTGCCGTAACACATCTTTATCGATAAACTAGAGTACAGTAGAAGTATACAGCACACCTCCCTTTTGATTATAAACATGTACATAGACATAGGCTTGTTTTTCACACTGAACACAAGCTTTTATAGAAGAATTTCTGGAAAGAGCGCCACCTATTTGTCAAAGGTGGTACTATTTTTTACAGTAGATTTACTGTAATCCTTTCATTTTGAGTGAAAAAAAACCTGGCAATTGCAATACTACTTCGGGACTCGCACCACGGTCCTTTGTATTGCAGGTGCAATGCTCTATCAGTTGAACTACTGCACAATAAGATCACACCTGAACAAGCTTGTAAATGCAGTTGACAGGGTTGGGAGGGTTACTTTTTAAATGTATTCCACTACAGATTACAGAATACATGCTGTAAAATGTAATTGTAATGTATTCTGTTAGATTACTCAAGGTCAGTAACGTAATCTAAATACTTTTGATTACTTCAGCACTGGTAAATTTTTACACTTTTTTTTTGACTATACAAAATCTGCCAGTACAGTAAGACAAATACGCAGTACATTCTCTGAAAAAAGCCTAAATATCTTATGCAGAGTTGCTTCTAAAACAAAATTTTGGGATATTTTTATAGAAACACAATACAAAAATTCTCATCAAGAATAAGATTTGTGCCCTAATATCAAAGGTATTACTAGAATAAATAAAACTTATGATCTAATGTGTATTTTCTTGATAAAAAAAAAATAATAAGACCGTGCCTGGTAACAGGTGCATGTAGAATGGCTAGAAATAGCATTTTAGCTTAGCAAAAAGCTAAATGTTCACATGACAGTTAACACAAGGTTTATTTATATTTCTGCTGCTACAAACTTACTTCTCTGTCTGCTCGTATGAATGTTACATGTCTTAAGAAATTATTTCACTGCTGTTCAAAAGCTTCTTGGATCGCATCATTTATATAAATATTTTCCAACTGAACAGACTAAATTAAATGAAACAAATGATAATAAAATGCAAAGTAATCTCTTCAGTAATCAAAATACTTTTTGAATGTAACTATATTCTGATTACCAATGATTTAAACTGTAACTGTAGTGGAATACAGTTACTAATATTTTATATTTTAAATGCGTAATCCCATTATGTGTTTCGTTACTCCCCAACCCTGGCAGTTGATTATGTAATGAAAATCTTAAAAAGAATTGCCTTAAAAGTCATGCACTATAGTAAACGTGTTTAGATGTTATTAATATAACATTGTGAGAGGAACAGAGCAAAAAGTGTTTTTGAACTGTTAATCTGCCATTTTAGTAGTGATTTGTGTGAATTAAAGGGGAAAAAAGTCCTTGTTGTTGAAGCGCCTCTAGTGTTAATTTCTCCAGGAAACTGTCTACTGCAATATGTACAATGAGCCAAGTAAAAATAATTTTGCAAAAATATAGATATAGTAAACTGGTTTTATGAGACCAGGTTGGAGAAAACAACTGTCCGATTAAAACATTCAGAAAATGCCAGGCATCAAAATGAAGCTAACAGCACACACATCTGTGAGCACACATACAGATGTGTGTGCTTGTCATCTGTCTCCAATCTGCATGTTGATATCAGAAACACTGAAGAAGATCTGTTAAGTTCTTTTGCTTTTGTATGTATCTCATTTTCAAATTTTGAGATCAGGTGGCTATTTCCTTTTAAAGCCACACATGTAACCAGCAAAGTTTACACTCTTCTTTAAGCGCAGCGGTTGATTGATAGGTGAGGGGTGGTGCTTCACTGCTGTCCGGGACACATTCAGGGTGGATAGCATTTACACCTCAAATGTGATGTGGTTGCATGCATTTTTTGCATGTGGTTTTTTTTAATCTGATCAAAACATTTTTTAGACCCCATTGACACCTGTATTTAGGTCTGACCACAAAACACATCTTAATACCAGGTGTAAACAGGGTAAAATAGTATAGTGCTCTTAGCAGCTCCATTTGACACATTTTACAATGTTTAAAGAAGCTGCAAGCGATTTTAGCATTCTGAAGCTTTCACGTGACTGAGCCGTTGAATTAGCCATGCCCCCTCATTCCAAAACCTCGTCCTCCAAAGATAATTTTGACACCAAAACTGAGCAAAAGAGCAGCACTGTTTGTTCTTGTGACTGTCAAATTCAACAGTGGCACAATAGTGCCCTCAGCTGACAAACATTATGAATCATAGCCTCAATGATCTGCTTCAAATTCAACACTATGAGAACGAGCAAAATGATTGACAGTTGAAAAGCGGTGCGCGGACACATTTTTGTTTGCTGTTTACAAAGTCACAGAGACTGGTGAGATATCTCAGCACACTTATTTCATTAATATATTTAAGGGGGTAGAAATTTTTTTTTGCATACTTTTCCATGAAAAAAAAAAAGCACCTTCAAATCCCTTTTGCAGAATTCTGCTGATTTTCCCTCAGAATCTGAACAGAAAATGCAAACACATTCTGCAGATTCCATCTGAGCCTGCCCATGCCCTTGGCATTGCAAGCACAATGCACCACTAGGAGCTCCTTAGCAGCTAGTTAATGAAATAAGCAATTTCACAATAGGCCTATAAACACCCAAATAAACACAAGAAGCAATTAGCCACTGACAATATGGTGCTTCTCAAAGTCCATTTGCTGCTTTCTTGTAATCTGTCAGTATCATCATCAGGACAAGACAGGAACGACTGAAAGAGGGCTTTGTACAGTAAGGCTGCACACAAAAAAATCCAGTTTCCTAAACCCACACAGCTGCAGTCTGATCTTTTTGGCTAGGATTCCCCTGCCTTGTCACAGACACAGTTTAGAAGCAAGCAAGATGTCAATACGCATTTCGGGAGAGTGGGGAAGCAGGCGGGAGTCACCTGGCTCACAGCATGACAGATGCCCCACCGAAGCAGTGAGAGGAAAAGCTGCACTAATAAACTGCTGTCATGCATATGTAAAGATGTCAACCCCTAAAGTTAGTAGTTTGTGGTAAATCAGTGCAAAATGTAACATGTAAATGTAACATATACAGTGGCACAAAAGCTGTGGCTACCCTGCCAGGACACCTGTGTGAACTTGAAATTAACTGACTTCATATCAGTGTTAGAAATTAAAATTTCCATTAAGGGGCAACATGTGGCCCTTTGGAGACGATCTTTATGAGGACATGTATTTTTCCTAACCATATATAAATGTAGAGTGGGTCATATTTTGATGTCTAATAATTAGACTGTTACCTCTAAATTCCAATCAACTTTGACAGCTATTTTATGCAGTTAGAAATGTATAACTGTGACTTGGTCTAGAAAATATTATTAAGAAATAACACTAAAATGCAATTGTGGAGGAACTGAATAGGAATTAAATGAAATGAATAATTGCATATTTCTTTCTAAATTTACATTATAGGGGTCATGAAATGGTAAATAAAAATGTCCTTGATATTTAGACATATAAATGGTTACTGTACTATAAAACATACTGTAAATTTCAGAACTCAAAACTTCCTCCCCAGTCTAAAAATTGCATTTATAGTTCCCACTCTATGGGCCAGAGACAGGGTGGAAAATTATCCGTAATGGAGAGCGTTTTCGAAAAGCTCAGTTTTCAGTGGATGAAAATGCCCTTCTAGAGTGGATGAGAAGAGTAAAAGAATCTAAATCGATTAGTTTTTAAATGAAAATATAAGTGTGGATGTGGCCTAAGTATATCCTGTAGGTGTGATGAATGTAGTTGTTTGAAACCGTGTCTGTTGACAAACTGTGTTCTCCAATGGACCAAGCAATTTGGTATGCATTTACAGCACGTGGCCATCTGCAAACCTGCTTGTATGTGTATGGCTGAGTGACCAAGTCCCAGGTTCTGATGGGGTTTCAGGCAGTAGCACAAGCTGCAGGAAAGATAAGATTCCTGGGTGGGTTGGCTGCAGGCAGGGGCTTCCGCGCCCTCCTCCACAGGCCCGCGGCGAGGAGAGGAGGGGAACGTTATCAGGGCAGCACAAGGTAGACTGGGTACACAAACACCCTTTTTACTTTCTCTCTGTTTTACTTTCTCTCTCTCTCTCTTGCCTGGCAGAACTGCACGAGTGCACCCCTGCTGTGCTTCCCTGCCCGCAGAAGCCATCTCCCTATCCGCCACACTAAACATCTGCGTGTTTCCATGTGTATGTGTTTGTGAGTGAGTGTTTTCAGAAGAGTGAAAGCGGTCAAAGAAATGGAATCACTGCGCTCTACCAGTACAGGGTGCGTAGATTCACAAAAATATTAATAGAAGAGTGAAAGCGCAAATGTAGAAAACAATGGACTCTGTCCGGAGATAAATATCAGGGCTGAAACGGTTAGGGTATGGTGTTGATGTGTCTAAGTAAGTGTATTTTTTGCTGTCTACATGCTGTATATACTCTGGTAAGGTCAGTACGGCCAAAGTCTTTCTAGCAAGTCGGCCATCTTTGGAATGCTCTCGGAAGTTGTTTCCAGTCATGCCAGTGCTATCTACTTGAATGGAGGTACACCGAAATCTAAAAAACGGTTGGTCAAGATTACGATCAAAAAACATATTTTAAATCAGCAATAAAATCTGACAAAACTGGTATCATAAATTGTGATTCTTTACCTCATACTACGCTAAAACATGCAATTGTCCTGGCTATAGGCTATTGTATAGCTAATGCGCATGCGCGTCAGCGAGTTGATTAACAGGCAATGTCTGTATCAAAAAGGTGATTGGCTCTTTTACCTATAAGGCAGGACTTCCTTTTATACATCCGTTGACCATTGGGTGCTAGAGCTTCTTGGCTGGGCATTCCAATTTCTCCCATTTATTTAAACAGAAGTGGCCCGTCTCTGCTAAATAGTCTCTGGTACTGCACCAGTGACCAATATCACCTGTTACCATGGTGCTAACGGTAACAAATGTAAAAGTATAGATTAAACCAATCGATAATATGCCACTCACGGCCATGCATTACAAGGGTTTTACCATGGTTACGGAGTGGTCTTAGGCACAATGCAAAGTGAAAAAATCTATGTAACGCTCAACCTCCATTGGTCTATTGATTTTATAAATCAGTGGCAACAAAAATACAGTAAAAGACACCGATGTTTCCGACCAAGTAATATAGTTCACTATCCTAACTGTAGTCTGTTTGTGGTTGCCAAGAAACATAGCAACTTTGTGCATTAAGATAGAATGTGGTCACAAATGCGCATTTATAGTCCTTTTACAACACTTTCTAACGTGGCTCATGTAATCAGAATTTAGAGTCTGCGTTATAAAAATGTTAAAAGTATAAATTATAGAAGTAAAAAAAAGTAAATTAGTATAACTGTAGGTGTTTACAGTTGCCAAGCCTTAATATAGAATGTACAATCAAAAATTTGTGTATATTGGTATTTTCGAGAATGGCTCATGCAATCAGAATTTAGAGTCAGAACTATCTGTTTCATAAAGATACCAACTAACAAACTGCAATACCAGCAAACACCCTCCCCCTTTCACCCATCGCAATTTCCTATTGATGAAAATAAACGCAAGTTCTTCAACAGGCTGCTAATAACAAATTAGCCTGTTTGTGAGGGAAAAATGTAATCAGCTTGGGGAGGTGAGAAGACACTTGAAGGTTAATTGGAAGCTGCCCCTCTGTAAATGTCAATGGAAATTTAGGGTGTGCTCCATGGTTGACTGTACACACAGACACCCTTACTCAGAATAAGCCTCTTCAAACCGTACTGTTGTGTGATTTAAAAACCCCTCATCTCTGTATGAAAATACTGAGACTTCCTCTGTGTGGAAGAGATAGAGGCCCTATTTTAAGACTGCTAAGTCTTAGGTGCAAAGTCAGTGGGCATGGCCATGAAGTTTTGGTATTTTCGTGCAAGCATGCGCCAAGTCTAAGGGTAAGCAGCAAAAAAAAAAAAAAAACGCAAGCGATAAATGAAGACAGCCCATTCATAAGGCATTGGTAGATAGTGTAAATCAACTGTATGCATAGATGCCGATTTATGTCCTTGCAGCTTAGACAAGCATGCACTAAGTCTAGGCGTTAATGGGTTGGTGAAATAGAGCACACAACGCGGTCAAGTGTTATTTAATTCTGAGGTTCATCTCCAGTTATTGCACCATCTGAGTCCGTTTCTATATTCAATTCCCTGTCAAGCAACATAGATGGGGGATGGAGGCGGGACTGAGTGAGAGAAGAGGTTAACAAGGTAGAACTAGAGGGAAAGAGAAGAGATACCATACTGTAAATGAAGAGAGTCCAATTCATAAGAATTTGGCAGTGTAAAAGAGCTGTTTGCAATGCATTAAAAGAACAGAAATATGGACCGTTTGTGTTTTACGTTCTTTTGCACATACGTCTTTGTTGAATGTCAGGCATATTTTTATGACAATGACATGCCTATGCATGGAAAATATGTTGCTCATCAGGACTAATTGGATGTAGACTGCTTCAAATGATAAAGAATACAAATATAATTAATCATATTGATCTACTAACAAACAAATAAAAGCTAGTTTTAAAAGTGACAGCTTTTTTATATCTCCAAACTGCAAATGCAGGAACTGAGTTTAGACTTTGTGTCGAGAATTGGATAAGACACAGTGCACATGAGGTTCCATGATGTTACGATGCTTCCTTAGAAGGCAGCTTCCTATGCAGGCTGTAAAGAGCAAAGCAGCTTACCGGGTTTTGGAGCAGAGCTTTGACTGTACTGTGTTTTTTTTTTTAATTGATACTCAGTGTTCTGTTTGATTGAAAAGAAAAGGAGGAGATAAATAGATAGGTAGAGGGAAGGAACTAGGAAGAAGATTATTTCACTGTTACATTTTTCTTTGCTGGCAAAGAGAGAGAGAGTTTGGGTTATTAAGTTGTAATTTATGTGGAGCAATACCCATTGGCTGGAAGAAGAAGGAGAACAAGGAACTGGATGTTCAGATCTATCTATACTCGGAGCAGAAGGAATTCAGACTTCCTTGATGAGCAGGATTTAGTTAGAAATCAATGACTAAACCTACCCACAGGGAACAAATAGACCAAACAGATATATTAGGTCATGCTAAAACATTAAATACTGGCGGATAGTCTGAGATGAAAAAAGGGCATTTCAATCCTATAACTCTTAAATGCATACATGCATCACATTTTTCTTTTATTATTATTTCACAATTTAGGAATTCCTAAATTAATCACATACAGTATACTTATTGTTTTTGCATTTTGACAGCAAAAAATACACTTACTTAGACACATCAACACCATTTCCTAACCATTTCAGCCCTGATATTTTGCTCCGGACAGAGTCCGTTGTTTTCTACATTTGCGCTTTCAGTCTTCTAATAATATTTTTGTGGGTCTACGCACCCTGTACTGGTAGAGTGCAGTGATTCCATTTTTTTGACTGCTTTCACTCTTCTGAAAACACTCACTTGCAAACACATACATATGGAAACATGCAGATGTTTAGCGCGGCGTATAGGGAGATGGCTTCCGTGGTCAGGGAAGCACAGCAGGGGTACACTCGCGCAGTTTTGCCAGGCAAGAGAGAGAGAGAGAAAGTAAAACAGAGGGAAAGTAAAAAGGGTGTGTACCCAGTCTACCTTGCATATATACAGGGTTGGGGAGTAACGGAATACATGTAATGGGATTACGTATATAAAATACAAAATATTAGTAACTGTATTCCACTACAGTTACAGTTTAAATCATTGGTAATTAGAATATTAGTATTTGGATTACTGAAGAGATTACTTTGCATTTTATTGTCATTTGATTCATTTAATATTTAGTCCTTTCAGATGAAAATCTTATATACATATAAATGATGCGATCCAAAGTGCATTTGAACAGCGGTGAAACACTTTCTTATGATGTGTTATATTCATATGAGCAGACAGAGAATTAAGTTTGAAGTAAGTTTGGAGCAGAAAAAATAGAAATAAACCTTGTGTAAATTGTCAGCTTTACGCTAAGTTAAAATGCTATTTCTAACCATTTTACATGCACATTACCAGGCACGATCATATTTTTTTTTATCAAGACAATTCATGTTGGATCACAATTTCTTTTTTCTAGTAAGACCTTTGATATTAAGGCAAAAATCACATTCTTGATAATCATTTTTGTATTGTTTTCCTGTGAAAATATCTAAAAATCCTTAAAACAAGATCAATTTGATTGATCCTGTTTTAGAAACAACACTGCATAAGATATTTAGGTTTTTCAGAGAATGTATTTTTAACATGTATATTTTGTCTTACTGTACTGGCAGAGTTTTTATAGTCAAAACAAGTGAAAAAATCTACCAGTGCTGAAGAAGTAATCCAAAGTATTTAGAATATGTTACTGACCTTGAGTAATCTAACGGAATACGTTACAAATTGCATTTTACAGCATGTATTCTGTAATCTGTAGTGGAATACATTTCAAAAGTAACCCTCCCAACCCTGCATGTAGATGTACAGGTGTAACTAATTAAGTGGCCGGTGAGTATTTATATATATATATATATATATATATATATATATATATATATACATTGTATACAGTATATATATATATATATATATATATATATATATATATATATATATATATATATATATATATATATATATATATATATATATATATATATATATATATATATATATATATATATATATATATATATATATATATATATATATATATATATATATATACTGTATACAATGTATATATATATATATATATATATACTCACCGGCCACTTAATTAGTTACACCTGTACATCTACATATTCATGTGATTATCTAATCAACCAATCGTGTGGCAGCAGTGTAGTGTATAAAATCATGCAGATATGGGTCAGGAGCTTTAGTTAATGTTCACATCAACCATCAGAATGGGGAAAAAATTTGTTCTCAGTGAAGACCGTGGCATGATTTGTTGGTGCCAGACGGGCTGGTTTGAGTATTTCTGTAACTGCTGATCTCCCCTCTGTCCAATTGTAGTGGGCAGAATAGCATCTCAGAATGCATAACATGTCAAACCTTGAGGCGAATGGACTACAACAGCAGAAGACCACAACAGGTTCCTATTCTGTCAGCCAATAACAGAAAGCTGAGGCTGCAGTGGGCACAGGCTCACCATAATTGGACAGTTAAATACAGGAAAAACATAGCCTGGTTTGATGAATCTCGATTTCTGCTGAGGTACACAGATGGTAGGCCTAGTGCAGCCTCAAATCACTGAGATAAATTTTTTTCCCTATTCTGATGGTTGATGTGAACATTAACTGAAACTCCTTACCTGTATAAATTTCTTTTTGCATTTTTAGATTTTTTTTTTTTTTATATATATGTTTGAATCAATTTTCCAATTAAGGATGTCTAACAGAGGTTTTGTCAGATTAAACAGAATATTAAAAAGTTTATTAATGAATATGCATCTAAATGTATCCCATTTTTGATCCATGTATGCATTCAAGGGGTATAAATGCTAGCTATGCGTTCTAGGGTTAACAGAGAGTGTGTCTTTGCTACCATCAAAGTGACCTGCCTAGAATACTGTTAGTTTAAGTCGGCACAGAAAGACCCACAGCCAATCGAAGGTGAGCCATCAGCCTCTTATGCCAGAGCTCTGCACATCACTAAAGCCGCCCGAGTGGCAGCAGCTGTCAATATATTGATGGGATGTCAGGAAGTCTGTTAGGCTTCGGCTGCATGGAGACGATGAACTGCCAACCCTGTGACGATCTGCCCACCACACCCCCTCCCCTTCCTCCAGCGGTTTGAACTCCAGACACAGCCCGTGATGAGAAGGAAAACACCTGTCCTGTTCGATCTGCCATATCAGCTGTGCACATGAAGCCGTGTTGGACGGGCAGATGAACATGTAATGAACAGAGAGAAAATGGGGGATGGAGGCGGGACTGAGAAAGAGCAGAGTTAACCATCTAATCTCTCTCCTTAATTAACATGACAAACAATAGCGTTTCCATGACAACCACAGCTATCAAACTACACTGACTTGATCCATACACATGCAAATCTCAAAAAACTTTAATCACCTGGAGACCCATCGAATACACTGAAGCACCTCTACATCAATAAACAACACGAGTGGAGACACGAATATTCAATTCTGATAGCAGTGACAGTGAAGCGGTAATATGAATTTCCGATGTTAATAATCTTCCTTTCGTTTGGCCTTCCTGAAATAAAGTAATACAGAATTTGGTACCTGCATGCTTTCATTTCTGTCATAATTTACTCACCCTAATGTCGTTCCAAACTCGACTTTCTTTCTTCCATGGAACACAAAAGGAGATGTTTTGAAGATTATTCCCACTGCTCTTTTGTGGTGCTTTATTGTCCTTTTTTGAGCTTGAAAGTGGAACCTTGTGTATCCCACAGAAGAAAGAAAGTCATACAGCTTTGGATTGATGCATGAAGGTGAGTAAACAATGACAAATTTTTTGTTTATGGGTGATTACAGTAGATTAAACATGTAATAAAGCATTTTCTAAACTTGTTTGTTGTTTAAGCTGCTAAATAACCACAACATTCGCTATGGTTTTCATCTAAAAGCTACATAAATAGGTAAAGATAAATATATATATTTTTTTTTAATCAAAAGGAAAAATGAAAAGCTTTTGTTGTAATCCTTGTATGTATGCATTTGTGCCTCTACTGACAATCAGCATTCATGCTGTGTAATTGATTTAAAACTTTGTACCTCCAAAATCCGAACAAGTTCAAAAACACTTTGTCTCTTAAATCATAGTGTTTTCCAGACAGATGATAAAACACATATTTTAATTTGGCTTCTTTGTGATGTTGTGCAGGTTGGGCTGTGATCCGTGCACATGCCAGCAACATCTCAGAACCTTTGCCAGATATATTAGCCCAGAGAATCGAAGCAGAATAGCGCTTCTGATGCGCCGTGGACGTATGCAAATGCACATGACACACATAAACAATTCAATCATTTTTCTTTCCTTTGCAGGATGCATGAACAGACATGATGTCTGAAGCCTAAAGGAAGTCTAGAATGAGTTTTAGTCATGGTGTTAGGGTGAAACAAACTGAAGGCTAATTTATACTTACAGGGTGAACTGGCCTTTCTATGAAAATTATGACTTTATGCACTAACGTTTCTGTTCTGGTAAGGTTTGGTAATGTTGGTGATAGTTTCGTTTGGTGATAATGCTCTTGTTCATGCACATCCTTGAAATTCTTGACCAAGGAGAACTCAGCTAGTCGAACAGCATTAATGACTGCTTTACCTAATGATGTGTAATCTGCCCAAGAGTTGACAACCGTCCGGGATGTCACACTCAACAAACTAATTTTAAAACGACACAGCTCGTAGTATAAACGCAGCCTTCGTTCACCTCAGGTATTTTAATTCGTTCAAGACAAAAAGTTTGGCTTCTTTCATTGTATAAATTAGGTTTAAGAGTTGCTGCGCTACTAATTTAACCACATCATTAAGTAGCCTAACACTATTTCCACTGTTTTCAAAACTAAGAATGAATTGCGCCTGCTAAAAGCGCTGTGTATTTGTAGCACTGTCAGCACTTGTTTAGCACCCTATTCACTGAAGAAATTATGCAGATCAAAATATGTGCTGAACACAGTTTGCACGGTGCAGTTATGATCTTGCAGGCCAGTTCAGAGCGCTATATAGCAGAGGATGACGCAAACCACCGCAATCTGGCACACTCTGCCGGGACTGTACAGCATCACCCCACAACTTTGATCCAGACAACTGAATCATCTCTTTAACATGTTGAAAAAGTAGTGAACTACATTTAAGTCTTAAAATATTTATCTGATAATATGGTAGCACTTTACTTTACAGTACTGTTCTACATTTACGTACTACAACCCCAATTCCGAAAAAGTTGGCACAGTATGAAAAATGCTAATAAAAACAAAAAGGAGTGATTTGTAATTATATTCACCCTTTGCTATATTGAAAGCACTACAACTTCACATTATATGATGATTTACCTTGTGAATTTCATATTTTTATTTTTTTATTTTTTTATTTTTTTTATTTTTATGTACAGTAATTTCAAATCAGATGATTGCAACACGCTCCAAAAAAGTTGAGACAGCGGCAATTTAAGACTAATAACAATTTGACGAGTTGAAATAACAAGGCAATGTGAAACAGGAGATGTTAAACATGTGAGGCAATCGTGTCATAGTATATAAGGAGCCTCTAAAAACAGCCTAGTCCTTCAAGAGCAAGGATCATTCGAGATTTGTCAATTTGCCAACAGATGCTTCAGCAAATAATCCAGCACTTTGAGAACAATGTTCCCCAAAGACAAATTGGAAGGATTTTGGGCATTTCACCCTCTACAGTGCACAATATTCTTAAAAGATTCAAGGAATCTGGTCAAATTTTGTTACGCAAAGGGCAAGACGAAAACCACTTGTAAATGAGTGTGCTCTCCGATCCCTCAGACATAACTGTCTTAAAAAAATGTCATTCATCTGTAATGGATAATATGAACATGGGCTTGGCATTACTTTAGTAAACCTTTGTTAGTCAACACCACTTGCCGCTGCATACACAGATGCAAGTTAAGACTTTACTCTGCAAAGCAGAAGCCCTACATCAACACTGTCCAGAAGCGCTGCCGACTTCTCTGGGCTTGGTCTCATCTTAGATGGAAAGTAGAACAGTGGAACCATGTTTTTTGGTCTGATGAGTCCACATTTCAAATAGTTTTTGAAAAACATAGCTGTCGTGCTCTCCGGGCCAAAGAGGAAAAGGACCATCCAAGCTGTTATCAGCATCAGGTCCAAAAGCCAGGGTCTGTATGGGCCAGGGGTGTGTTAGTGCCCATGTCATGGGTAACTTGCACATCTGTGAGGGCACCATTAATGCAGACAGATATGTACAAATTTTGGAACAATATATACTGCCATCCAGCACTGTCTTTTCCAGGGACGTCCCTGCATTTTCCAGCAGGACAACTTCAAACCACACACTTACAAGTGCATGGCTGTGTAAGCAGAGAGTGTGGGTGCTAGATTGGCCTGTCTGCAGTCCTGATGGTCTCCATTTGAGAATGTGAGGCGCATCATGAAGTGTACAATATGGTAACAAAGACCTTGTACATTTGTGCAGCTGAAGACCTGCATATTGGATGAATGGGGGAAAATTCCACTTTATAAACTTAACAAACTTGTATCTTCAGTGTCCAAATGCTTAATAAGTGTTGAAGAAATGGTGGTTTCACAGTGGTAGACACTCAATTGTCCCAACTTTTTTGGAGCGTGTTGCAATCATCTGAATTGAAATTGCCGTACATTTTCATAAAACATTATATAATGTGTAGTTGTAGTGCTTTCAATATAGCAAAGGGTGAATATAATTTACAAATCACTCCTTTTTGTTTTTATTAGCATTTATCTTACTGTCACAACTTTTTCAGAATTGGGTAAACTACAGTAATTACTAGGTACTAACCCTAAACCTAACCTTAACACATATTAAGTACACGTAGTTACCTAATATTACTCAGTACTTTCTTGGGTAAGTACTCTGTAAGTATACTGAAAGTACACGTACTGTAAAATAAAGTGCAACTGATCATATAATCCATCATTTAATCAGAGTAGTATTTCTCTGGCTCAAAAACAATGAGTGTCTTTGAAGGAATGAATCTCAATTAGGGTGAAAGCATTCAATTTGAATAGACTAAAAAACAATAACAAAACTGTGAATTCCCCACCCAAATTGTTTTGAAAACAGCAGAACATGTGTTACGCTACTTAAGATACTGTTACTGTAAGTTGGTAGCGTGGCAACTCTTTAGTCTAATTTATACAATGGAAGAAGCCAAAGTTTAGTTTTTGATAACATTGTCTGAATATATATCAGGTTAACATGACATGACATGACATAACATAACACACCACTTTTCTAAAGCTAACCCATCATTTAATCATTATTTAATTAATGACTGCTGTCATGATCGATAAAAAATGTAAATACAATTCTAATATTTTAAATAAAATGTCATTTACTACTGCTATTGCTGCCTTCTTTCTTCAGGCAAATAGCATGGATTTTTGTAAATATAATGCAATCTATAACTAGCCTAATTTACATAGAAAAGAGCCGTTTGCATGGACAGGAATGACAATGACTAAAACTAAAGCTTGCTTAAACTACATTGCAGGTGGTTAGTGAATAAGACAGGGTTTTGAGCAAAAAAAAAATAATAATAATAAAAAAAAAATAAAAAAATAATAAATAAATAAAATACAGCCGCAACTGATCAGTGAATTCACCACGTAACTTTTTCAGTAAAAAGCTACTTTTTATGACAAGTAGCGGTGCAGTACAACAAAACATTATTGTATATCGCTGTTTTTTGTTGGTTTTTTCATATTGGATTGTGCACCCAGCTTTACTGCAAAGCAAGCTGAGGATAACAAAACTGGCTCTTCTAAATTATCATCTGATGTACCTGAACTTATTTAAAGCTGAAGTTTGTAACTTTTTCTGTGTTAAAATACTTTCTCCTATCCCAGCTTAATATGCAGAGACAACTATAAGCAAACCATTCACAGGTTCATTTTATCAAAAACTGTATACACTGTGTCTCTGAAGCACTCTGAAAATTCTTGTTTATTTGAGTGACCCGTCTGAACACACTGACTCCAAACCAATGGCTTGAGCTGGGGGCTGGACTATCTTTTTGTTTGACCAATGGCAGATGGGAGCATATTCAGAAAGCTCTTTTGAAAACAAAGAGTATTTTTGCAATTCTGTTTGGTGGCACTAGCTCAGAAATGACATACTTCAGCTTTAAAAAGAAATGATTCACCAATTGGAGTCTCTGCACACAAGTCCCCAAGCAGCATTTTGCATCAATTTTATAGCAAGATGTATGGTCATCAGTATGTTTAAGACTTAACTACAATTTTAGTTTGCTGCTGTATTCAGTGTAAACTTATTTAAATTTAATGCTGTCCCTCTAATCAAAATACATTCCTAAAAAAAGACTGATTGATTCTGAGCTAGAGAAATAAAAGATTTTGCCCCCTTTGTTGGGTTTGAAGTGAGGGAAGGACCCAAACGCAGGAGAGGAGGGGAGGCAATTCAACACACACACACACACACACACACACACACACACACACACACACACACACACACACACACACACACACACACACACACACACACACACACACACACACACACACACAGCATAATCCACAATACATTCCATAACAAACTGGCACAAGACAAAAACACAATGGGGTTAAATAGGGAAGGAAACAAGGAGATAACGAGGAGGGCAAGTGAAAACAATCGACTAATAATCAGACAGATGACAGGACAAATGAGAGGGCAGGGTTATCACTGAAGACAGACACGAATGCACAAGGGAATCAGAAAACTAAGGGCAGAACCCTGACTCCCTTAAATTGATAAAATGTAGTTAGCTACTTTTTGTTAGTAGCTTAAAGTGTAGCTAACTACTTTTTCAAACAAGAAGCTTGACTGTAGTTTAACTACTTTAAATTATGAGTAGCTTATAGCTCTATAGACCCAGAACATATTCTCAGAACACTCTTAAAAACTTGCATAAGTTCTGTCTCCTATAAGTGCTCTTTTAATTGGCCCTTGAGTATGGGAACGGATAAGGAAATTGCTCCTCAGCCTAATGACTGAGCAGGTTTACTGCAAATATTAGTCTTTATCCTCAAAACGTCATGATGAGGTGCTATGCTAATCCACAGGAGATCTTTCCAGATAAAACACTCATAATTTAGTGACATCGTTTAGTGATAGTCTCTAGGATCTCATCAGCCGACTAACTGTCACACAAACACCCAATTAAGACAACAGCAACACTCCAAACAAACTATCTGGAGCCACATTTATCAGGTAATCTGTGTTTGTTAAGAGAAAGTTTGGCTGTCTAGAGCTAATATGCGATTAATGACACACTCTCCGAAGAACGTGCGGCCCGTTTAATTATGCCACTCCGATACAAGCCAATGATTTGATGAGCAAATTATTGATCTAATGGTCTGGGCTGAAGCTCAACAGGTACACCGATAATAAGAATGCTCCCCTTCTCGTGGACGGTGGACTCTTCAATCTTGGGAATTGGCTCCGGAGTGTTTCAGTCAGTTAACATTTTAGAAAACCGTCACCCCATTAAAAATAAAGCCATATTAACATAAGTGAATTCCTCCACCGTGTAGGATTCACTGTGGCAGTTATTAAAGTCCAATTTGGCCCCATTAATAATGCATACACCTTTGACTCTCCAGTATCAAGATTATGTGGAATTAGTGAGGGCATACATTATTTATCAGCAACATCCAATTGGGGACCTTGATGAGTCTTAATTTGTGGTTTGGGGTGTCATTAGGCTGACTCTGATGAGACCTGTCAATCAACACTTGTGTTCCTCCGATGCACACACTCATACCTGCCTGTATCCTCAATGCCACCTGCGCCACATGTGCCATGGCGGGTGAAAGCGTCGGCATCTCTGCTGCCCTATGGTTACAGGGTTGTGCCCTGCCCTCTTGCTCTTGTCCGTCAGGCAGGTTTGAAGGGGTTTTGGGAGGGATTGGTATGCCACAGAGCGCAGTATGGACAGTGGCCCCTGTGCCTGTGTGACCCCTTATCTTTCTAGCTCTCTTTCAGTCTACCTGCTTTAAAAGTTAATGATTCCCAGGCCGTGACAGAAGGTTGTGGGGTGGTAAGACACACAATGCATCATTCTCCCCACGTCTGTTCTGTCAGTCAGTCACATGTGTCAGGATAGGGACTCGGGGAAAGTTCAAGGCACCTGCAGCACATGGGTCACACAGTGTGACCTGCTGATGGAAAATCAAATATAAGCACTGTTATGCAGAATATGTCAAGAAGGACTAGATGAGAAGACAGCATAGAGGGATATGTAAAAAAAAAAAAAAAAACACAACATTATGATTTTAATTCACTGCAATCATTTTTATTGTTTACAGAGTTTCCACCCTTTTTGATCAAAAGTTAATGTCTTTTCCAGTTTCCAATTATTCCAAATAATTTTTGAACCATTTAGATCAAATAAACCAAAAATAACTGACTCAAAAGAAAGATTTGCTCACAAATCAGACACCACTATGGATCGTGAGGAAGTTCTACTCTACACACACTCTACACTCAAACCAAGAGCAACATTTCAGTGATTAAATATTTGAGAGCTGGGCGTAACTAGAAAATTTGGGAACCCTGTGTTTAAATCATGCATAAAAGAAAAGTTCACCCAAAAATGAAAACTACATTTTTTTACTCACCCTCGTGCCATCCCAGATGTGTATGACTTTCTTTCTTCAGCATAACATAAACAAAGATATTTAGAAAAATATATATCTACTCTGTAGGTCCATACAATGCAAGTGAATGGTGATTAGACATTTGTAGCTCCAAAAATCACATAGAGGAAACATAGAATTAATCCATATGACTTCAGTGTTTAAATCCATATCTTCAGAAGCACTTCTGTGTTTCCTTCATGTGATTTCTGAAGCTACAAAGGTCTTATCACCATTTACTTGCATTGTATGGACCTACAGAGCTGAGATATTCTTCTAAAAATATTTGATTGTGTTCTGCTGAAGAAAGAAAGTCAAGACATGTCTAGGATGGCATGCTGGTTTAACTGTGCATGATTCATTAGTGTACAATATTCTAAAGAAGAAAAAAAAAACATAATTAAACTTGTGACAACATTCTTAGCCTCATATCAATAATATTAAATAATATTAAAATTGCATAGCCTAGCATGTCACACCCTTTTCTGATCTAATTAAATTCCAATGGCTAAAATTCCCATCTTTATTTCTCTCTGAATACTTTGTTTTACTTAGACATAAGTCACATTATGGAAGATGTGCATTATTGTGCATTATGATTATGTCTTTTATTCTGATTATAATTTAATATAATGTCACAATGCAAAAACAAAACAAAACAAAAAAAATCTTAGTGGTAATGCTTCTTTGATCTTGAAACTGTACTTCTTTATGCTAAATATAATTTATTTTGATATTGGAGAGACAAGTTTCATGAAATGCATCATTATAGAATGAATTTACACAAAAAAAATAAAATAAAAATAACCATTTCATATGATGACATAATCATTATTGTCAGTTTAACTTAATCCACCCATGTTCAGATTACTCAAAAAATGTATGTAACCAACAGAGTTGATTAAAAAACAAAAACAAAACAAAAACATTTGTGAGCTTAACTTTATCCATTTGTCATGGGGCATAACATTTTTTGTTTGGTTAAATAAACCTAAACAGAGGATTTCCAGTTCCCAGCATGACACTTAACAGGGAGAGTCAATGTTTTTTTTTTTTGTTGTTTTTTTTTTTCCTTTTTCTCCCAATTTGGAATGCCCAATTCCCAATGCGCTTTTCAGTCCTCGTGGTTGCGTAGTGATTCGCCTCAGTCCGGGTGGTGGAGGACGAATCCCAGTTGCCTCCACGTCTGAGACCGTCAACCTGTGCATCTTATCACGTGGCTTGTTGAGCGCGTTGCCACAGAGATATAGCGCGTGTGGAGGCTTCACGCCATCCACCACGGCAACCACGCTCAACTCACCACATGCTCCACCGAGAACGAACCACATTATAGCAACCACGAGGAGGTTACCTCATGTGACTATACCCTCCCTAGCAACCGGGCCAATTTGGTTTAAGTATTAAGTATTAAGTATTAATTTAAGTTTAAGAAAAGTTGCTGATTTCTGAGTGAAGTTGTCAGACCATTTAGGCTGACTTTTAGTCAGCATGTAGGGGGAGATGGAGACAAACGTGGGCAACTTTTCGAGGATGACTGTTAGGCATGGCTGTAAATGTATGCCTGATGCCTCTGTCTCTGTGGGAGATTGTTTACTAGCTATGAGCTCTGTGATCAGTGGAGTAAATGTCCATCAAAAGAATTTAGTCAAATATTTAGTCAAAAATATAGCATTCGAGTGCAATATAATTGCTTCCTATCATTGTGGTTCCAAAACACCAGTAAACACATATTCATGATGAAAGATAGAGAGAGACTCAAATGACTGAGGAAAAATTGCAGCACTTTTAAAAAACTGTAATATAAGGAGAAATACACTACTTTCATGTACAGAGTTTTCTATAATAAAAAAATATATCTATATATTTTTAACATTATTAACATGTACAAAGACAGTGGCCCTTAAAGGCAGAATTTATTTTTAGTGATACCATTTTAGCACGTTAGTCAAAAACTATAAACAGATGAACACGATTTTAAATGGAGAATGCTTTTCGTTGGGCTTTAAAAACGGCATATTAATTACAGTGAAGAAAACCCTTAACGGAAAAAATACTTGCTCCATTGATTCGTTTTTTTTTTTTTGGGAAAGGTAGTGTTTATTAGAAGGAAACGTGAATAGAATTTGTTTTCCCTTTGTTTTTCCCTATTCGTAGCCTTTTTCATTATAGGTGTTGTGGCTATTTGCAATGAACACGTATTTGCATTTGTCAGTGGTGTTTTTCAATTGTTTTCCAATGTAATTATGCTCTAGTTCAGGGGTCAGCAACCTATGGCACATGTTTAATTTGTTTCTTTTGCTTTCAGAACAACACGTGATGTAATAAGGAAAACACCACAATTAATCTTTGATATTTCCAACCCAGCATACAGGTACACCCTCCTTAAACCATGATCACACTTAAAATTACATTAAACGATTAAAAGACAAAACATAAACCCACATCGTGGGGTTCAAAAATCGTTTCAAGTCTATTCAAAATATTAATGAAACCTGGTACTAAAGTTTTAGGATTTTGCAGGTGCAATTCACCGAAAAGGGCTTGTTGATCTGCTTGTGATGCGCAAATGGCTTGAACACGCAGTGCGAGTCTCGTCACACTTTAATAGTGTTTAGCCTCCCATTCAGCTAATGAAAACATGCTGCGTGATCATGAGGAGGGATTACATCAAGATGTACAGTACTGTGCAAAAGTCTTTTGGCACATAAGATGTTTCACAAAAGCATTTGTCTTAAGATGGTTATTTATATCTTCAGCTTTAGTGTGTCAATAGGAAATATAAATGTTAGACTCCCAAACATTACTTTTGCAAATAGAAAAGATTAGAATAGAAGAACAGGGAGCCCTGCAACAGATGTCATGGCCCCCACAAAGCCCCCCACTGAAAATCATGTCAGTCAGAGATTACATAAAGAGACAGAAGCAGACAGCCTAAATAGACAGAAGAACTGTGGCGAATTCTCCAAGAAGCTTGGAACATCCAATCTGCCAACAACCAAGAAAAACTGTGTCCAGGTGTACCTAGGAGAATTGGGGCTGTTTTGAAGGCAAAGGTGGTCACACCGAATATTGGTTTAGCTTTTTTATGTTTACTGCACTTTGTATGACATTAAGTAATAAATGAAAAATATTGATGTAATTATTTTTGAAGACATCCTCACTATGCAACATTTTTCACAAGTGCCTAAAACTTTTGCACAGTACTGTTGATTGGAATGCAGGTGCGAAAAACTTCATATAAATAAAATAGACTGCTTCTCTCTCACTGTTGCTTGTGTGCTAGTGATTACATGATTACAATGACATTATATAATAAATATTTAAGATTCCACACAATTTCATGATCAATAATGAAATAAGCAAATTTGTGACATTAACTGTGTTAACTCATTTTGTACAAAAGGACAGGTTATCTTTCATTAAAGCACTTAAGATGCTCTGTGAAAATTCACATACAGGATCATGCTTATATCATAATCATCGGGTTTTGCAAAAAAATTTCATTCAAAGTGTTATGCTGCTAATATAATTTGCAATAAAAAATATGCAAATATGGGGGGGGGTGGTTCTTTAACTCAGTTAAAAAAAACTTCAAAATGCACCTCGATACACATGCACCCCCCCCCCCCCCCCAAAAAAAAACAATAACTACTCAAGTTTGAAATCAAGATGCCTTGTATTATTTTGTATGTAGGCTATTGGGCATTGAAAATTACACCATAGCACCACAGCGTGTCCAACCAACGGTAGTACCGGTATAACTGGTTTTGAATGCGGATACGCACCAGTATGAAAATGATGAGTCTAAAATATCATGACCTTGTAGATGTTTGGAGGGAAATGTTTTCTGATATAAAGCAATATACTTGGTTGAAAGTAAATTCTAATATGGTTTCTGCAGCAAGACTTGACAGAATTTATAAACAGAGAAGTGCCAGTGAAAAAAAAAAATTTAATAGCTGCATCACTCCTACCACTTTGTCAGATCACCACTATATGTCTGTCAATATCACTATAGCACAGAGCACATTTAAACATCCTTACTGGTACTTTAGTAATAGGCTTCTGCAGGATCACAACTTTTCTTTCACACTTTCCTGGGAGGCATGGAGAGAGAGAAAAACTCAGTAAAAGTCCCTGAGTCAATGGTGGGACATTGGCAAAGTTCAAGTAAAACTTTTTTTGCCAGAAGTATTCTGCTTATAACAGTAACATTCTTGAAAACAAGATGAGACAACTTGAACAAGACATTCTGCAGCTGAACATTGAAGAGCATGATGAAAGTGCTGTTGAAGTTCTTGAAACAAGAAAAATTATTCTCCGGAACCTTTTATAAGAAAAAGCCAGGATTTGTGCAAGGTTTATGTCTTATAACTGCATGTATTCCCCAACATCCTTCTTTTTTAATTTGGAAAAAAAACCCCCGCTGCATATTAATGAACTGACTGCAACTACCAAAGAACTGTCCTTAGGCAAAGCTCCTGGCCTGGATGGTTTAACTGCAGAATTCTTAAAAGCAGTTTTGGCCAGTGACAGGAGAAGTCTTGCTATCAGTTTTCTTGGAATGCTTAGACAGAGGCACATTACCAGTGACCCCACGAGGAGCAGTGATTACCCTGTTACCTAAGAAGGGTGATCTTGGGGATATAACAAACTGGCGACCTGTGCCTTTGCTTGGAGTTGTTTATAAGATACTGTCCAAAGCATTAACCAACAGAGTTAAACTCTGCATATCTACAATAATTCATGCAGATCAGTCATATTATATTCCCAAATGCACAATTTTTGATCATCTGTTTTTAGTTTGAGATCTGATTTTAATTGCCAGAGTAAATAATCTTCATGTAGGGTTTGTATCCTTGGACCAAGAAAAAGCTTTTGATCGCACTGACCATGGATTACTTTTTAAATGTTTTGAGGCTTTTGTTTTTGGTTCTTCATTTATTTCCTATGTCAAGCTATTATTCACTGATATATAGTATTTTAAAAATGAATGGTTTGCTCACAGAACTATTTACAGTTGGCAGGGAAATGCGGCAAAGATGCGGTCTTTCAGGCATTTTATATGCCATTGCCACTGAACCATTGCTAATAGTTCTGAGACGTCAGCTGTGTGGGATTTCAACACTGGGTCCATCTACTTCTACTTCATGGTGACAGTTAAACTCAGTGCTTATGCTGATGATGTCACAGTAGTAATTAGATCAAATGAAGATGTATATACCCTGACAATCTCTTTTAAGGTCCATCAAAAGGCCTCTTCAGCTCGAATCAACTGACAAAAAAGTGCATCTCTGTTATTGGGTCAGTGGGGGGAAGGAGGCCCTCCAAAACTTCTCTCTCTCTCTCTCTCTCTCTCTCTCTCTCTCTCTCTCTCTGTATATATATATATATATATACATCTCTCTCTATATATCTCTCTAACACACACACTGGCAGCCAAAACTTTCTTATGGAAAGAAATTGGTACTTTTATTCACCAGAGTGGCATTCAACTGATCACAATGTATAGTCAGGACATTAATAACGTGAACAAATTACTATTACAATTTGAATTTTTACATCAAAGTATTCTCATCAAAAAATCCTCCATGTGCAGCAATGACAGCTTTACAGATCCTTGGCATTCTAGCTGTCAGTTTGTCCAGATACTCAGGTGACATTTCACCCCACACTTCCTGTAGCACTTGCCATAGATGTGGCAGTCTTGTCAGGCACGTCTCACGCACCTTACAGTCTAGCTGATCCCACAAAAGCTCAGTGAGGTTAAGATCTATAACACTCTTTTCCAATTATCTGTTGTCCAATATCTGTGTTTCTTTGCCCACTCTAACCTTTTCTTCTTATTTTTCTGTTTCAAAAGTGGCTTTTTCTTTGCAATTCTTCCCATAAGGCCTGCACCCCTGAGTCTTCTCTTTACTGTTGTACATGAAACTGGTGATGATCGGGTAGAATTCAATGAAGCTGTCAGCTGAGGACATGTGAGACGTCTATTTCTCAAACTAGAGACTCTGATGTACTTATCCTCTTGTTTAGTTGTACATCTGGCCTTCCACATCTCTTTCTGTCCTTCGTCTTTGAAGACTGTAGTGTATACCTTTGTATGAAATCTTTTTTCCATTCCATTTTTGACCTAATATTGAACTGAAGACATGCCAGTCTATTGCATACTGTGGCAACTCAAAAACAAACACAAAGACAATGTTAAGCTTCATTTAATGAACCAAATAGCTTTCAACTGTGTTTGATATAATAGCAAGTGATTTTCTAATACCAAATTAGCAATTTAGCATGATTACTCAAGGATAAGGTGTTGGAGTGATGGCTGCTGGAAATGGGCCTGTCTAGATTTGATCAAAAATTACTTTTTTCAAATAGTGATGGTGCTGTTTTACATCAGTAATGTCCTGACTATACTTTGTGATCAGTTGAATGCCACTTTGGTGAATTAAAGTACCAATTTCCTTCTGAAACAGCAAAATCTATACATTATTCCAAACTTTTGCCTGCCAGTGTGTGTGTGTTTATATATATATATATATACAGAAGACCTAAGTTATAAAGTGTAGTTTTTGGAATTATATAGAATATAGAGTTTCATATAGCTGCACTGGAGTGAATTTGATTAACAGAGTATGAAATACACAGCAAAAAACTGCCTTACAGATACAAAGACATCAAATTGTTAAAGAAATTCAAGCAAATGCCATTTGAGAATACTTGTGAGTTACAGTATAAAGAGCATGGTAAAGCACATAGCTGCAATCTTTGTTGGATAAGATAAGACGAGTTGGAAATATGTACACAAAGGAATATGTGATATAAAATGTTAGAATACAGGCAAGTTTTAAAAAGCATAGTAGAGTTCGTCTTCATACTTTGGTGAATAAAAACATTGGAAAAACACACAAAAAATGTTATGAAGATATCATCAAATAAAAACCAACAACAACAACAAAAACAAGGCAAACAACTGCCATTTGAGAATGGTGATTTTTCAAAGACAGAAAACAAAGATTCTGATCTGCACCATCTTGCAAATCATCTTGAAGACACAACAGGGAGCACCACATTTCAACTGACAGTCAAAATAAAAAAAAAAAAAAAAAAATAAAATAAAAAAAATTGGAGATTAAGAATTGATTTACTGCTGACAGCAACTATATGATTCAATGAATATCTGTTTAAAGCAGTTGTTTGTTGATTATTTCACATTCCCAGCTTAACTGGCTCACCAGACTCACAATGTGAGGGAATTTTTGCCATTTCTGAACAAAAAAAGAGGCATCCACTTAGTATCCTCCCTGCCTCTATCCATCACTTTAAATGTTACCTACTCTCCAATGGGATGGCATTGGATATAATTGGCAATTCATTTTAGGTCCTGACAATGTAGTGGAGTCATTTTGCCCACATTCAAACAATACCAGAGCTGGATAAAGCCCATGTGTCAACCGTCTTCTCCATTATAGCGCACAGCGATTGCCTCATCTCCTTGGCCACCTCGTGCACATAATTGTTTTCTGCCGCTCTTCCCACAGCCAAATTACACACATACACCTCACTTTGGCAGTTTGTGAGGAACAGCAGCGACGAAAGCAAACAAGTACACAAAAAAACCCTAACAAAGTTAATGTTTTACTTATCTTCAGTGTCTTTCAAAGCTAAAGCAGGAAATTTCTGCACCCCTGGTGTCACCAAACGGAACTGCAAAAATGGCTCAAAATATGTTTAAAAAAAAGTAATTGGTCGGACAAAGAGATCTCATCCCAAACTCACACTATTGGTTGAACCAATGTTGCAATAATGAACAGGGGTGTGTTTCCCATATAACGACGTAACTCACTGCTTAACCACCATAGTACGATGGATCATTGGAAAAATTAACTAGCTAGTCACAACAGTTTCTCGAAACCGTAGTAACTATGTCACACATCTACCGTTCGAACCACGTTAGTTAAACAATATAGAGCGTTAATGACGTTTCGCAGGTGGTAAAGTAAAAACTTCCACGAATATATTAAAATATAGAAGCTCATTTATACGTACACCAGAAAGCCGTTTAATGTGAGAAAGCTGCTGTACACAGGAAAGCTGTAATATGACAGATACATACACTACAATAGATGGGTTTCATTTTAACTCAGATTTCGGTATTCCCTGATGCACTTGAGCACAAGAGCACTCTTCAAAAACATATAAATGCCACTTATGCATTAACATAAACACAAAAAAGGTGTGTTCTCCAACAGAAACCGTGTGTGATAAAGCACTTTCTCTTAACAGCCTTTAATCCCTTCAACGGCTGCATTGGCATTTACATGATGTTTCAGAACACCACTTTCTATGGTGTTTTCTTATGGTGTGGTCAAAGTGTTGACAGAATGAAAGATATATATGGAATCATATATAGAAGCCTCAGAGAAGTCAAATGATGTCCACACAGCAAACTAACAAGGAACTTTGCTTCTAACCACAGATGGAGAACTGTAGTTCCAACCATACAACTCTGCAAAGCTAATTGCAAATGTTTGTTGGAACTACGGTTTCGGGAAACACCAAATCATTGAACTATGTTGACAACGATGGAACTTGTGACCATAGTTGGCAAACGATGCTTTTGGGAAATGCACTCCTAAAACAATAAGAAATTGGTGACCTGTGTCTTTGCTTGGAGTTGATTATAAGATACTGTCCAAAGCATTAACCAACAGAGTTAAACTCTGCATATTATACACAGATATACTGTATATAGTATTTAAAAAAATGTATGGTTCACTCACAAGACCATTTGCAGTTGGCAGGGGAATACAGCAAGGATGCGGTCTTTCAGGCATTTTATATGTCATTGCCACTGAACCATTGCTAACAGTCCTGAGACGTCAGCTGTGTGGGATTTCAACAGTGGGTCCATCTATTCAGACATGGTGACAGTTAAGCTCAGTGCTTACGCTGATGATGTCACATTAGTAATTAGATCAAATGAAGATGTGTGTAACCTGACAGACCTATTGAGGTCTATCAAAAGGCAAAATTTGCATCTCTGTTATTGGGTCAGTGGGAGGAAGGAGGCCCTCCAAAACTTTCCCAGCACTGGTCTTGGAGTTTGGAGGGGTTTAAAGTGCTGCCTTTTTTTCTTGGAACGGAACAGTATATGCAGAAAAACTGGGAATGGCTCTTTGATAAAGTGGCTGGTCGCTTGCAGAACTGGAGATGGATTCTTCCTCAAATGTCTTATAAAGGGAGGGTAATTGTTTTTAACAGTCTAGAAGCCTCTCTGCCAGTGAATGAAGGAGGACAAGGACTGATTGATCTTGATTGATCCTCAAACAATGCTTAAAGAAACAGAGGAATGTTTGACAGTGCCAAAAAGATACGGTGTATTCGATTTTCGGGGAAATCAAATTACTAATGGCTTACTTATAATTGACTCTGCATATTAAGATGAGACTGGGAAAAAAAGAGTTAATATTAAAAAAATCAACACCAGATTTAACGGCTTGACAGTAAATGGCTAAATGACTTTATTCTGCATTTTTTTTTACCAGAAACCAAGTTGAAGTTGAAATGTGTCATGTCTGCACCACTAACGTCACCAAACGTAATTGCAAAAATAATTACTGTTTTCAAAAAAAGACTTCCTGAGCACTTCTCTCATCTGCAATTGGTCAGAAAACAGATAGTCCCACCCCAAACTCACAGCATTAGTTGAGCCGATGTCACCATGTTATGCTGGTCGAGATGCACAAACAAACAGAGTGACAGTGTTAACAATTTTCGGAGGATTGATCTTACAAATTTCTAATTTATAGAAGTCTCTGCACATTAAGCTGGGATAGTTGTCACTATTAACTTTTGTTGTCGTCTTCAAAGCTCCACAGAAAATATAACAGCATATGGGTGTGGAATGATGAATCTAATAATAACAGAATTTTTATTTTTGAACAAACTATTCCTTTAACAACAGAGATATTTAAATATTTGAATCTTATTTATCAGATTTGATCCCTGATTTATTATCTGCACACTCACACAAACTCCTACACACCCAATGTTCATCCAATGTTCTGCACAAATTGAACTTTTCAGGTCAAAGTTGTTTTGTAAGTGAAGCGCATGTCGTTTTAATGCAAATCTAGCTTCATAATTCTGTTATTATTTTGTGCTGTGTTCTTAAGCAATCGATAATAATAATATGCATCACAAAATAACATCTGTTATTATTTTATAAGTGTTTCAAAGGGGCGTGTTGGGGCCCATAAAACTGGGGAGAATTTCCATGGGAATTCTACAGACTAAAATAGCCCTCTCTAGTTCATTCATTTAATAGAACTAAAGAGTTCTGTCCTGTCATCGCTGTCATTTATGTGATGCATAATTCCTGTGTTTCCTTCGCACGTATGCATACATAACATGCAATGAGGGTGGTTTTCTCCAACTATGCTTCCAACAGGGGATTTCGACTTCCTTTCCTCCTCCACATAAAAGAGGCCCGGTTTACATTCCATATTCCGAGTGTTGCACAAGATTACAGTATCACTGACCTTGGCTGCCTGCATTTTCTGAAGACGAGGAGGAATGAGTCTCCGTTGTTCTGCAGAGTGGAAATACTCTTGTATGATGCTCAGCGCTGTTTCATAGGACATCTCAGCCACCCAATGAGAGAGTCATTTTGTGGCCTTGTTAGAGGAGAAAGGGAGAGAACGAAAGAGAGTGAGAGAATTTGATGGGGCTATGCTGTTAATTGCTTCATTGCAGGAGGCTTCGTCTTCACAAGGTCCTTCTTCCACCCCTCCCTTTTTCATTCCGTCAAAAAGACTTACAGAAGGAGAAAGCATGGCGAAAGGATTTGAGCCTGCCATGCACCTGCCCCCTGAAGCCAGACAAACAATGACAGATACTTCAGTTCTTCTCTACAGGAGACCTCGACTGTTCTTTGGACACAAGTTTTCATAGAACCATTTTTCTCACATCTTTGCAATCGAGTCTTTTCTTTTGGAGATGTAATAAACCGTTTTTCAGAGAAAATGCTTTCTCAGAGGTTGCTTTTCATAGATCAGGACACTTCATTGAGTTCTCAGTTCCTCTAAGCCCACTTTGTCTAGGCCACGTGTACACTAATATGTTTTCGGTTGAAATACATTGATTTTGCTACATTTAAGCATCTCATTCACATGGTATTGGCCAACATAGTCTCATGATAACTCGTAGTAATTAGTATGAGATGGTGAAATCCTAAGATATGTCTGACTTGGCTCATGCAAAAAGGAGAGTCAAACCGATCACCAAATAATTTCAAATAGATACAACACAGGCATTAAATTTGAACTAGTCTCCTATCCAACACTTTATTTTAACCTATCTGTAAACATGTAGTACGCATCCATTGTCCCGTTCCAAACCCTGATGTTTTCTTTCTTTTGTGGTACACAAAAGTTATTTTCCTATTAAAATCATGGTTAGGTTTGATTTTGGGTAAGGGGTAAGACTTTATTATTAGGTTTAGTTTTGGGGTTTGGGTTAGATGTTAAACTTAAGAAAATGTAATTAACATTGTTTGCTTATTTTCTCTATGACAGTAAAAGTTGTATGTTTTAGTATGAGCCAACTTGAAAGATTTTGCCATCTTATACGAATATTATGGGTTGGTAACAGCATTATCTCCACTGAAAACAGACACTTTCGAAAATGTATTCTAGTGCTGCATACTTTGGAAAACAATGACTTTAGGAAATTGAAAACAGAGTTTTCAAATAAAAATGGATTAATGTGGATGTGGATAATTTTTTATTTAAAACTCATCGATTCTGCTACATTTACGCCTCTCATTAACACTGGAACAGCGTTTTCCTCCAGCAAAAACGAAGACCTTTGAAAACGCCCATAACCCCATACTTTGGAAAATGATGACGTTAGACAACTAAAAATGGTTGGATTCTCAAAGTACTGACATAATAAAAAAAAAAGAATCTTAAACAACCTCCAAACAAAGTAAATAAATCAATGATTTATTCATGCAGACTCTTTGGACAGTAAATTTTAAAATCCTCAAAGGGAAAGCAACTAATCTAAACAACAAGCCTTTTAGGTACAAGGGAAGAAGCCAACTGTGAATACTACAAATAACTGTGACTTAACAAGTTGTTGGCTTCATAAATCAGTTAATCTAAAAAAATATTGTATGGGTCATGAGCTCACAGCTCAACATGTGCCCTGGGCCAAACCGTCTAATGCTGCTTTAGAAACCTGGATCTTTTCTGCTGCCATAAACATCTCTTAAAAGCTTGTGCTGCATCATGCCATGTAAAGCCCACTCAAACCAATAATAACCTGTAACCTTGGAAACGAGGCACAGGTGCCAATAATTCTCAGCACACACTTTCAACATGTGTGCATCTGGTGCAACATGCTCCCTGAGTGTGAAATACAACAGGGAATCCAGCATTTTGAGGACAATTTCTTTTTAAGAGCCCTCCATTTATATTTAAATAGAGATGGAAGCAGAGAGATAGAGAGGGAAAGAGAGTGGGAAATATAGAGAAAGAGCAAGTGAGAACCAAAGGATGCACCAGAGCGAGCCGTAGTTAAAGCAACAGTGTAAGCGAACAGCCGCATGTGTTGCCAGCAGTAAAAATAGAAGAGAGTTCTGCACACATCTGCAGACGCTGCCTAGGAAGTATGCAAACTGCCTACTGCCATCTTTGGTCATGGGCATTCAGGTCCTACAGTTGTGCTCAAAAGTTTGCATACCCTGGCAGAAATTGTGAAATTTTGGCATTGATTTTGAAAATATGACCGATCATGCAAAAAAACTGTCTTTTATTTAAGGATAGTGATCATATGAAGCCATTTATTATCACATAGTTGTTTGGCTCCTTTTTAAATCATAATGGTAACAGAAATCACCCAAATGGCCCTGATCAAAAGTTTACATACCCTTGAATGTTTGGCCTTGTTACAGACACACAAGGTGACACACACAGGTTTAAATGGCAATTAAAGGTTAATTTCCCACACCTGTGGCTTTTTAAATTAGTGTCGGTGTATAAATAGTCAATGAGTTTGTTAGCTTTCACGTGGATGCACTGAGCAGGCTAGATACTGAGCCATGGGGAGCAGAAAAGAACTGTCAAAAGACCTGCGTAACAAGGTAATGGAACTTTATAAAGATGGAAAAGGATATAAAAAGCTATCAAAAGCCTTTAAAATGCCAGTCAGTACTGTTCAATCACTTATTAAGAAGTGGAAAATTCAGGGATCTCTTGATACCAAGCCAAGGTCAGGTAGACCAAGAAAGAATTCAGCCACAACTGCCAGAAGAATTGTTCGGGATACAAAGAAAAACCCACAAGTAACCTCAGGAGAAATACAGGCTGCTCTGGAAAAAGATGGTGTGGTTGTTTCAAGGAGCACAATACTTGTTGACCCCTCTCCAAACATAGCGCTTATGGTTGTGACCATAAAGCTGTATTTTGGTCTCATCACTCCAAATTACAGTGTGCCAGAAGCTGTGAGGTATGTCAAGGTGTTGTCAGGCATATTGTAACCAGGCTTTTTTGTAGCATTGGCTTCTTTCTGGCAACTCGACCATGCAGCTCATTTTTGTTCAAGTATCGTCATATTGTGCTCCTTGAAACAACCACACTGTCTTTTTCCAGAGCAGGAACCGAAAGTCATGACAATCACGTTAACGGTATTAAAAAAAAAGAAAAATGGAACTGGTTCTCGTTTCCCAACCCTAGTTGGGAAAAATTTTTAGAAGCTGGCCAGCTAAACACTGACACCTTCTCAGGGGTGTAACCAAAATGCCCCATTCTGGCAGTCCATCAGATGTTGTCATTCTGAAAGCGTCTCAAGGACCCCGTCGGGTTACTTCGAAATTATGGAGGGTTATGCTCTGGAAAAAAAGAAAAAGATGTATTTATTTGATTGTGAATGTGCACTGGTTGTGCAGGGTAGCAGTGTAGCCTTAATCCCGCATTTTACTTTTACAACCCCTGTAAAGAATATTTATTTGCCTCTCATCCCCTTAAAAGTGACTCTTTTATGAGCGGGGCACCGCAGTGGGCTCAGGTAAGTGATGCGCTATGGCTGCTCTGAGGCAGAGGGGAGTCCGCAGGGAGCACAAGCCCTCTGAACTCACCTTATATCTGCATTCAGCTCCATGTTTCACCTGCCTGCCTCCTTCTCTCTCTCTCTTATTATCTCTTGAGAGATTCAAAATAGGGATCAGGATGGAAATTCAGTCTGATTCTTCCTGCACTCCAGGCAGCACTGTATTCCCAACTCTTAGACTATGGTTCTCAACTAGTTTTGTTTCAGGACAGAGATTTTGAATTGGAAAGCACAGAAATTTTTATTATTAAAAAGTAACATAAATGTCCTTAAAATCAAATACTGAAATTTATTGACATTGCCATACAGTGCACAGGCCCAACAATATGCAAAATTGCTAATACGACATAGGCTATGTAGGAAAATAGGACAATTTCAGCAGCGTAACAAAAACCATGGATGGCACAAACCATGCTTTTCCTTGTTGCAAGTAAAGCCATATATAATGTAGTCTGGGATGTATTTTTTTTTTATTCATGGTTTTCAAAGATGATGGAAACAATTCCAAACAAACTGTCCATGTTGGCATCTTTATTATTTGACTGACTTATACCAGAGACATTTAACCCAGTGACAGACCATAAGTAGTAAAATTTATGGGATGAATTGGAACACCCAATATGGCAAGTTAAGAAATGGAAGTCCCACCTTAAGGGTAAAAGAGCCACTCACCTTTTAAGCTGGACCAGCCTGAAAAATAGCATTGTTGTTTTTTTTTATTGATAAGAGCTAAAGAAGCTTAATGTATGATACCATTGTTGTCAGATTTTACTATGGATTTCAAATATGTAATTTGATCATAATCTTGACCTGCAGTTTTGGAGATTACGCTCTTTCCTTATTAAAATAGATAGGAGCTGTACTTGTACACCACTTGTATAGCTGCTTGGGAGCATTCCCAAGATGAAAAGTTAATTTGAAAAGCCTGTTTATTTTGCTATCCGAAGTCCAGAAATATACTTTACACAAGTAAGAGAACGCAGATCTGAGCGCTTGCTCTATGCTCTGTACGGCTGAACATACTAACGTACATTCTTGCATTACTGTGGCATTAACGAACCTCAGTACTCAAGGAGGCAATATAGTTGTCTTCAAAAGTTTGTGCCATAAAACCGGATGTGTTATTATTCAGGTTAGTTGCTATAGATACAGTACATTAACTTACTTGCTCAGAAATATTCTATTTAAACTGTTGCTTCACCATTACAGTAGTTTACGTGAAAGAGAAAACTCATTGTAGAAGCAGGCAGTTCACAATAATGTCGGCTATACTGCTGCTTGTGGCATGTTGAATAAGTAACGCACACTTGCATTAAATTATGATGTTCGGTATGACACATTTCAGAACAGAAATGCACAAAATCAAGTTTTCATAGCTAGAAGCATACTTGCACAGAGTATGTTTCAGGCTATCCACGATTGCATTTAGCATTGTTTTTTCTCTGCTGTCTATGACCCTATTAGAACAAACCTGCAACCAATTTTTGGGTTGCAACCCACCAGTTGAAAAACACTGTTCTGAGAGAGTTTCCTGCCACATAAAGCCTGTTAAATCTGCCACACTAGCCCAGCGATTATATGAGAAGGACAATAGTGATGTTAACGGGGAACCTGAAGGTGGGACGGTATAGTTACAGCCCGGCATGCTGTTGTTTGTCCCCGCTGTGTTTGAGTTGGGTGATCTTTCCACTCGACTGACTGCTGAGTAATTGATGATTAGACGCTTTCCTTCCAATGTCTAACACGATTAGAGTGAAGGTCATACTTAATTCTTCAACAACAACAGCCACAACTATCATTGCCAGTGTGTGTGATGGTTTCCACAGAGCACTCTGTCAAATACTGCACTGAAGCTGATCCGGCTAGCACTGACGGCTTCCCAAAATGGCTTTTTTCTTCCAACCCTCTCTCATTTTTCCTTTTTTCTGGGCCTTTTCTCTTCATCTCTGGAGAATATGATTTGTCATGGTGACTGAGAGGGAGACAGAAAAAAAAAAATGTTTACTCCAGGGGGAGAAAAAAGTCTCTAACGCCCCTTAATGTATTCTTTTAAAAGAATCGACGCAGTGGCACAGAAAAAGATTAATTTATCACACCATCAAGCACAGGAATCGCTGTTAAGAGGAATGGGTGTAAATTGCGAGGCAATGACAATGCCTGCGTTACAGATGGATTTCTCTGTCTGTGTCTCCTATTGAGAAATGGTGGGTTGGAAGGGGATCTGGGGGGTGGGGGGGAAAGCAATTTCGTCAGCGCTCGTCAAAACTTTCATACGGGGGTAATTTTGATCCATTAGCTCACCTCCGTTCGCCTGCACCAATTCTCCACGTTTCACTATTCTCTCAAGATCTCGAAGAAAGAGAGAGAGAGAGAGAGAGAGAGAGAGAAAGAAAGAAAGAGAGAAATTCTCTTTAGCCATAAATGCATCTGTTTTCCATAACAACGTAAAGGTCCAATATCCACACATCCTTCCTCCACAAAGCAGTTATATGTCTGAAATTACAAGAGACACCATACAGCATTAAACTGACAGATTTCTCACTTAAACTAGCTTGTAGTTAGGTTATTCAGCCAATCAGTGAAAGAGCCTATAGGAAAAGAGAAAGACTTATGCGCCCATGAATTTTTATGTTGGATTATCAAGGAATGAGTATAGCCTTCTGATCACACAAATCCAAAAGTGTCTCATTAGAACAGTGTCTCTTAAAGTGCATCCAGAGTGCTTGAATATTAATGGAAGGTCTGGGTTGGAATATAGTCAAACCAGGACAAATCTCTGACTTGTTACATCGAAAGCACATGCTACTATTGGGAAAAGCACTTGCTGTTGTTCCAAATATAATATGCTGTAAACGAGGGGGGGGGGGTGTGTTCTATTTATTACATCCTGAGTGCTTTGCCTCAGGTGTGTGCTGAGAAACCGCGACCCCTCTTACATTCCCAAATTAATTCACATTTCTCATCTAATCCTTCCTGAACTTTAGTTTTGGGTCAACTGATTATCATTCCTAAAATAAATAGTCTTTCGATTTAGCCTGTTTTCATTTCTCCTCTCCCTGCAAAGCATAGCTTTCACCACCTGATTTAACTTTTATTAAATGGACTTTGGGGTCCACCAAAAAGTACGTCTCAAAAAACACACTTAACATTTAAGTATCAGGTTAATACATTGGTGGTACATTGGTGGTATTTATTGGTGGTCACTTGGTCATGGCTATCCGATCTTGAAATTATCATGTGTAAAGGTTCTCAGAGATGCATTTGAGAAAGAAAGCAATTATATTACCACAGGAAATGGTTTGAGAAGCATCCAAATGTGATTCGGCCAATTGTAAATGCATTAGTTTGTTTAGCATTATTAGCATCATCTCAGAAGTAGAATGTTTTTATATTCTTTTTTTATATTCATTTATGTGGCCAACTGTAAGTGGAATGTGCATACCCAATCAGATTGCAATCCGATCAATCAAAATGCATAGTGTGTAAATAGGCCCACTTATCACACATCCTTCATTAATCATGTTACTTCTGTGTGGGGTCTCATAGCCCTTTTCCATCGACATGGTTCGGTGCGGGTTCCTGGGCTGGTGCGAATTCTCGAACTGTTCCACACATTTCCATCACAGAAAAGCCTGTTCCGGGACCAAAAACCTGGTTCCGCACCAGCCCCAAAAGCTTGCTGGTCTCTACGCAGGAACCGATCACGTCAGCGGACAGAGGGCTATAATGTTTCGTTACCATGGTAAAGTTTTCCCAAACAACAACAGTAGCTACTGTCTGCAGCAAGGAGTTCTTCTTCACTCTATAACAGAGGTATATACTCAGTTCCTGGAGGGCCACAGTCCAGCAGAGTTTAGCTCCAACCCTAATTAAACACACCTGAAGCAGCTAATCAAGGTCTTCAGGAGTGCTTGAAGATTACAAGGAGGCATTTTGGAGCAGGGCTGTAACTAAACTCTGCAGCCCTCCAGGAACTGAGTTTGACACCCCTGCTCTATAACAACAATAAAAAAATAAATACAAAATTATCAGACATCAAAAGCATTCAGGTAACACGATGAAACGAGTGCTCTACAAGCAATATGGTATTTACGAAGATCCGAGATAAACTAGAAAGGAAAAAAATGGATACAGCATGAAATGATGTATACTGCCTTCAATCGGACAATTGACCAAATCATAAACAAATTGAAAAACACTTAATGGAGTACAGGGACTATAAGAAGGACATAAGCAAAAGCGACAGTCGATGGAGCAACAATGTTTTGGACTCGGACACCGACCAGCCTGCTAACTAAACAGGACATTGAATTCAGCCAGTAACGCTCGTGAAACAGTGAATCGCCGGTGTCCTCTGCAGCTGATCTCAGTAAGTTGTTATATTTGCCAACTTTGTTAGCTTTTCTTACACTGTTGTCATCTTATTTTGTGCATTGTTTTGGTCTGTAAGGGGATTTTTGACCAGCTACTCACTAAGTTTGGAAGATCGCAGCTATCTGTTAAGTAAAATGGTGGGATTCTCAATCAATAATATTATATGCTAAGGCAAAAATCCAAATACAACCATCTGCTACACCAATGTTAATGATTCCACTGTAACAGTTTACAGAACTTAGCAAGTTAAGCCATAGTTCATACAATATAATGTCTTTTTGAAAAAAGTAATTTGCCTACTTTGTGATCCTATTTAGGGTTTAAACTTCAATAATAGGTTTTGATTTAGTCAGAGGGAAATTCTGAAATAATTTTAATAAAAAAATAAAATAAATTGAGCATGCATACCAAACTGAATAGCAACCCGATTGATCAAAGTGCATGAAGATTAGAGCCACATGCACACTAATTCATTCTCATTTCTCATTTAATTCTCAATTCATTTTTTAATTCATTTGACACAATTGACATTACTAGATCCAAGTCACATAACTTCTGAAAAACAAAACCAAAAAACATGTCTATGCGGTGTGTGTTGAAAACATTCGTGCAAGGCAAAGCGGCAGATTTCTTGTGAACGAGCTTGAGAAGCGGACAGCTTCTTAAGCTCAAGTGGTGCTGCCTCGATCTGCTCTGTCACCTCTCTCCCATTTAAAATAAATAGGGCACCCGCAGTTACCGCATACTGTTTAAAACCATTTTTAAAATGACTGGTAATGAGTTCACTCTAAAATAACTGAGACAACAAAATACGATAATAAGACGCTATTTTTTTTTAAACAGGAAGAGAGTGTAAAGATGCAGCATTAACGTTTCTGTAGCTCAACTAGTAAAGCATGGTGCTTGTAACGCCAAGATCGTGGTTTCAATTCCCAGGGAACACACAAATTGATGTATATCTTACATCAATTTGAATGCACTTTAAATGTACACCTTGAATGCACTGTAAGCCACTTTTTTATAAAAGCATATGCCAAATAGATAAATGTAAATTTAATAAACTGGTGTTGAAATGAAATGCATGCAAGGAAATGAATGACTGACAATACAATAACAGAAATATAAAGCTATTATACTATTAAAAAAAACTGACTGACTGAGTTTAGACATAGTTGGCACATATTAACTGCACATAAGTTGGTGCAATTTATGTGCTTTTATGACCATAATGCAGCCCTTTCCCTTTGGTGCTCGAGCTTCTAAGTGATCGAGAGCTCCATTTTAGACCATAATCATTCAATTTAATTATCGAAGGAACAAATAAGTATGTTTTTGGAAGTTCAAATAATTCAATCAAAATCCACTTGGCTCAAAATCTAAGGGGGGCCCCCTCAGTTTGAGTGGGCATGACACCTCTGAAGGAACATATTGAAAGAATCAGAATAAAAAAATAATTATTGATTCTTATTGAACTAGATTATTGTAATGCATTACTGGGAGGATGTACTGCAAGCTTAATAAATAAACTTAAATTGGTTCAAAATTCAGCTGCCAGAATGCTGACTAGAACCAAGAAATATGATCATATTAGCCCCATTCTATCGTCGTTACATTGGCTACCTGTTAAATTTCATATAAATTTTTTAATTCTGTTAACTACATACAAAGCTTTGAATGGTCTAGCTCCACAGTACTTAAATGACCTTCTGACACGCTATATTCCATCACGTTCATTACGATCACAAAATTCTGGGCTGTTAATTATTCCTAGAATATCAAAATCCACAAAAGGAGGTAGATCCTTTTCCTATTTGGCTCCTGAACTATGGAATAGTTTCCCTAACACTGTTTCGGGATGAAGACACACTCACTCAGTTTAAGTCTAGACTAAAGACTCATCTATTTAGCCAGGCATACACCTAATTTATCCATCAACTCACAATTAGGCTGCTTTAGTTAGGTCTGCCGGAACCAGAAACATTTCTCATAATCTATAACTCTGCAATAAATTAAATGGCATCTACGCTAATATTATTCTATTTGTTTCCCTGTCTCAAACCCGGGATTCATATCCAGAGGTTATCAGAGCCAGCCAGATCCAGCTCCGTTCCTGCTTGGTGTCGGACTCCACTGCTACGTGTCACTGAGTGATGACGACAAACTACAGCCGGTGCTAGCCAGACATCACTTCAGTTTTTTGACTTCAGAGGATGAACTGATACCAAATCCAACTGTAAGACATCGGATACTTCATATGCCACTGCCTGAAACTTGGATTTAGGATGGACCCACCGAACCTCACCGAAATGACCTGCCAGTTGAACTGCAATGCACCTCATTGATCTCTGCCTGCATCACCTTTGTCTAATGATGGATTACACTCTTGAAATGGAATACATCATTTAATTGCCAACAAAAGCCTTCATCAGCCAACTAACTAAGGACAATGCATCTATGTGAACTTCTGCAGTTAATCCAGGATGGATTTAGAATAATCTAGTTATTAATTTTACAGTTCATAAAAAATCTTTTTTTTAAACACTGACCTTAACACTTACTTAGTTTACACATTTTAAAACATGACTTGCACTGCACACAAATAACTAATATTGGCATTCTATTCATGTTGTTTAGCCAGAGGGGAACTGGCCCCCACAGTGAGCCTGGTTTCTCCCAAGGTTATGTTTCTCCATTAACCAGCAATTTATGGAGTTTTGTGTTCCTTGCCACAGTCGCCTTCGGCTTGCTCACTGGGATTCTAAATACAATTATTTATTTATTTTAATACACAATTTACAATCATATTTAATCAAACAATGATGACTCTAAGACTTTATAGATATTACAGTTTTATTGTCTGTTAAAGCATGACTCTCTGTAAAGCTGCTTTGAAATGATGTGTGTTGTGAAAAGCGCTATACAAATAAAATTGATGACTTGAGAAAAGAATAGATTTATATATATATATATATATATATATATATATATATATTACTTTTTTACTTTTACACATAAATCATTGTGGTCTCTGGGACTCTAAGTATAAAAACAGTAACATCAATCTCAAAAGAACATGAGGGTTTAAACGAGAAATCTCCCATCAGGCCAAGCACACACCAGGTAATACGGGAGCAGCATGGGACTGATAAGGACTAGAGAGAGTGCCGCCCATTATCTGCGCTGAGCGGTATGTGTGAAGGATTAGAATGGATCAGGCTTATCCCAGGCTCTCTGCAGCAGTACCGCTGGCCAGCTGGAGAAGCTCTTCCCCTTTTACCTCAGCTCTTCCCTGGGAACAAGGCCCGGCTCCTTATCCCGACAGAGGGAAGCTTACAGACTATCTCACCTCCTCTGGTCAGCTCAATCCAGCGTGAGGAGGATGGTAGGAGTGAAATAATTACTCAGCAGGCCTTGATATGTCGCTGGCTGGCCCAGAATATGCCACAGGAAGGATTATGTTGGGATTTTTCAGGAATCCTGGGGATAAGTGTGAAATCTAAATGTGCAGCTGCAGAGGAAGTATATGATGCTTGGAATGGGGAAACGGATGTATAGAAAATAGTACAGACCTTAGTCAGATGTAATATTTAATCTTTCATAACTGAAAATGAGGCTGTGAGTGATATACATACAGTCTGTTCAATGTGTTGTACTCGGTATGTATTTTCAGTGTTTTAACAGCTGAGTGATCGACACCAATATATCAAATAGTAAAACCCATTGAAAAGACTGCATGTTTATCCACACAGTGTTTTACTTGTGAAAAATGGAGTTCTTTTTAATTTGACATAGCATCTGAAAAATGTGATGCTTCTGCAAAAGATTTTAGGGAAAGCAAGAACAAAAAAAGACACAGCACAGCGGTCAAAGAAGTCTGACTAGTTTATTTTTAATAAAACAATAAAAAAAATGTCTTAAAAATATATCTGAACATCCATAAAACAAGATACATTTACCTAAGAAGACCAATTGTCATATTCAGTGTTGTTGTAATACATTAAATATATTGTTTTGGCTAATTTTCCCCTTGATTTAAGTATAAACCTAAATTGATGCACAATTTTATTTTTATTATTATTATTATTTTACTTCAGTAAAAACCTGTTACAATTTACAAAAATATTTTAAGATTCAAGCATTTCAGTACAAAAAAAATTCCATAAAATGGAATTTAGTAATCTTTAATAAAGTAAGATAAAATAAATATTATACGTTTTATTTATTTAACTTTGGTAAACATTACACAATTCAATTTGATTAAATATTCTTATGAAATTGAAATGGGTAAATCTTAAAAATAGGCAAAAATATTTTTATTCATTAAAGTATTTCATGCAAAGAGAGCCTATTAGTTTAATTTTAATAGCATTAATACTTTTCTCATTTCCACCTACTGTATGAAATCGAAAATGACTTTTGCGCGTCTCAATATAAGATTATTTATGTTAAATTAGCAAAGTGAAAAAATCTGTCTGTGGAGGACGATAAAAAAAATATGCTAAATTGCATGGAAATTTTGTCAGGTGTTCGATGGAAAGAAATGAAACTCAGAGGAGGGATGTTAATGAAGAAAGCATGTTGTCAGCTTGCAATCTCTCCCACTTCAAACATAATTAAATTTCCTCTATGAAAGGAGATACAGCTTTTAATTAAATTAGTTTTAGTTTTTTTTTTTTTTTTTTTTTTTGCAATTGGTGAGAGACCTCAATTATAATGTTTTAATTAAAAATAAAATAAAAATAAATGAATAAATGAACAAAATGGATAAGGGAACTTGAGAATCTTATGAAGTTCTGCTATCACATTGCTCCGTATTAAAGCGGATAACAGAATCTGAAATTGAAAGTGACAGAGGAGCCCTTGGAAGGCAGCATTTGATTTCCAAATTATCATATTTTCTCAGTCAATAATGAAAAGCTTATGATAGTTCCTCAGTAGCTGCACCAACAGCCAACAGGTCCAAGATAGGACCAGTGAAGCAGGGCATAGTCTTGAACACAGCTCTTTTCTCTCTCTCTCTGTTTGTGTGTGTGTGTGTGTGTGTGTGTGTGTGTGTGTGTGTGTGTGTGTGTGTGTGTGTGTGTGTGTGTGTGTGTGTGTGTTTTAGCTCAGGTTTCATTCACTGCAAGTCTAAGATTACATGTTGGTTTTTAATATCTATAAGGCATGAAATGAAGACCACATTTGGTTTAATTAAATTATATTTATAATTTAAAATTATAGTTCTGATTACAGCTGCTTTAAAATTATGAATAATTGTATTTAAAATGACAGCTACATTCATAACCACTGAATGGTTCACAACTAGTAGGTTGCAACCCAAAATTAAGCTGCTGGTCTGTTCTGATGGGGTTGCGGACAGCAGGGCAAAAACATACCATACAATTGTGCAAACCACATGCCCTCATCCTCAAAAATCATGACCGAAAACTATGCAACATAAAAGAAAATACGATCTAGACTATATTAAATACAGGTTGCAATGAGCATGACTGACCACAATGTGTTTTTTGTGGTGAATTATTGAATGAAACCATTCAATGAACCATTGAAATTTAAGAGACATTTAAAACAAACACTCAAACTATAAAAACACGTCTGTTTAGTGTTACAAAGGCTTTGGTAATATATTTAAAAGTCACTTCAAACTGTCTGAATGTTATTGTATTAGATACAAAATATCAAACTAAGATTATTTAGACTTACTTTAGATTATTCAAAGACCATATTTTAGTGTGGCAGACGAGTAAAGCATTGATTAGAAATAAAAAAATAAAAAATAAAAAAAAAATCAGTTTTAGCTGTCAATATATTCATTATTTGCTTTGTTTCCATATCATTGAACATAAGTGTATCACTAGCCTACAGTCTACAGCAATCCATTTTGCAACTGACGTACAGTCAGGGTGCATGATTAATTGTGTTAATTTATTAACACGTATATATTATTGCAATGAAATAACACATTAAATCCACAGCCTTAATATTAATACATTTCAATGTTCAACTGATCCTGCAAAATCAGTTCAGCGCCACGGTGACCTTGTGTGGGGTCAGGGCCATTTGTAAAAAGGCATAAAAATCCATCCTCTAAAACAATGCGTCGTAGATGCTTGTCAACACAAAGGGCTGAAAATAAGCTATAACTCATGCAGCGCAAATGAATTGTAGCATTTTTAGGGCGAGCACCCCTCATTGATTTGTGAATGTAATCTCTGGTAACGAGCCGTAGAAGGTGAACGTTTGCATACTGCAATGATTACAGGCACAGCCACCTCAGCACACTTCATTAGGCAGGGCCGACGGTGCAGCTCCACAGCAGTCTCGGGGATAATTGTCTGAGAAGGGGTCAGGAGAAATGTTGCAGGTCCCGGGCAGGCAGTCTTGGTGAAGGCCCACAGGTTAGCTGAAGGGGCAAAGAGCAGCGGGGAGTGATTTATCAGGGGAGGCATTTCCGGGCATCAAATGCCTGATAAGAGGTCTCTCGGCTTGCTCGGAAGAACAGAACGTTAATTGTCAGCTTTTGAGTTACAGTTACAGGGACAGTTGAACCAAAAATTTTAATTCAGCCCTCATTTACTCACCCTCATTTTGGTTTAAACTTGTATGACTTTCTGTCTTCCGTGGAACAAAAAAGGAGATGTTAGGCCGAATGTTAGCCTCAGTCACCATTGACTGTCATTGTATTGAAGAAAGATGCAATGAAAGTGAAAATTGTCTAAGTTTAGCATTCTGCCTCACATCTCCTTTTTTTCCATTTTTGGGTGAACTATGCCTTTAACTTTCAGAGAAAAAACTGTCAGCTACTTTCTTTTTTAATCTTAAAGTTTGTGACACACTTCAGAGATCCTGGGATATGACTCACTGTTGCCGCTTTGTAAAAGAAAAACATGAATTATTCATGCCTTACCTCACAAGTCTGCTGGGATGTGTACTCAGAAATATGTTAATATTAACTGACTAGTCAATTTAACTGACTTGATTTATAGTAATCATAAAAAATGGACAAATGCAAGCACATCCAAAACTCTCAACAGGTGGGCGTAAGAAAATTACATAATAAAAGTCTAGTGCAAACAATACGACAGAGGGTGAATGTGAGAAAAAAAAGTAGCAATGAATTTGAAATTGACATGTTTGTAGTCTTATTGAGCATGATCCATTCTATTGAGCGTTATTCCAAAACTTGCTCTGCCTATGAAACAACTTTTCTTTTTGTCTGATGTCACCACGCCCTCTTATTTTTCAGCCCCTCATCTCCAACTGCCTGTAATATAGAGACTTTTCACGATCCAATTAACTCCCAATGGCGTCAATTCCTGCTCTACATTTATTTCACATTGAATATCCTGTTTCGCTCAGAAATACGTCACATTATGGAAGAAAAATGGGTTACGAATTTATGAATGTAATTTCATGTTGACCTTAAAGGCACAGTTTACTCAAAAATGAAAATGTCACCATTATTGATTATTCTTGTGTCTGACGTCCAAATGTGCGATGAGATGAGAACCATTAAGGTTTGCTGTCATCGACATAACTGCCATATTTGATTTAAGCGTTTTATTCATGTGATTTTATTTGAGAGTGAATAACAACTTAAATGTAGTTTTTTTTTTTATTTTAATAAAAAATAAAAAAAATAAAAAAATAAATTAAAAAAAACACATTTACTGTGATTTCATGTGATTTGTGTGTTTTTTTTTTTTTTTTTTTTTTTTTATGCTTGAAGGACTATTCACAGGCATTATATGGCAACTAAACCCTGTTTAAAAATTCATATTTTGTGTTCCACATAAGAAAGAAAGTAAAATGGGTTTGGAGTAACATTAGAGAGAGTAAATAATGAGAGAATTTTTAATTTTGAAATTCCTTTCATGAAAAAATAAAATAAAATAAAATAAAAAAATATTGCTTTAATGCAAAAGTTCTTATGATGTCAGACCACTGAAGCCAGTAATAAGGGTTTTGGAAAAACTCTTTGTGACATCTAAAATTACTTGTTCTAGATTCTAGATTCAATAAACCCTATTTAAACAGGACATGGTGGACACACTGCCCACTTAACATGCCAAAGCAGAACAACTGGCCCTTGTGTAAAGATATTAGTGCCCTCTCTTTGCAAAAGGAGATCCACCTTGACATATCCCCATCCTCACAAGGACGTCAAACAATCAGCACAAGCCCCACTGTTAATGGCCACATAAACATTACAGATGCCTCCAACAGCTTGTGATTTATGAGGCCAAAACTCTATTACATGTATAAGAGAAAGCCTCATTATAATTTGCCTTCTACTAGATGACAGAAACTGTACGCATTTATGAAAAGCAGCCAGTGCCCTGTCCTTCTCACTAACCTTTCTCTAGCACAGAAAGACAAAAGAACAGAGCAAGCAATAGGGAGAGAGAGAGTCGGGGAAAAAGGGATAAACTCTGAGATAATCTAACATTTAAAGACAGCCAGGCCATGGGAGGCTGCGTCCTCTCGCACGCATGGACTGTCAGAGCATCTCTGACCCTCTCATTAGATATGCAAGCGCATTAGCCAGGACGGCTGTCTACTAAAGGTCAGGCAGGGAGGATGTTGGGACACATGGAAGGAGAAGCAGCGAGTGGGGAAAATCTTCAGCCTCGCCCCTTTAAACTTCAATCACTCCAGCCAGCGCTTAATAGGCCTCTGGGGAGGTTCAAAGCAAGAGAGATGGGCAGAGGGAGGGAGAGAAATGTAAAAGGGACATCACGCTACCTTGACATTTTAATTAAGACTATCCCATTAACATGCATAGAATTGGTGTGTTTGTGTGTTTGTGTTTGTGTATGTTTGTGTGTGACAAATTGGTGACATAAGTTGAAATGAAATGAGAAAACATTTATAGCATTTTGTCAAAAGAATAAAATATGTAATGCCATTAAAAATGCCAAGTGGTGTAACAATCAAGTAAAAGGTACTGTATAATAATACCAAATATGAACTTTTGAGTCACAAATATCAAAAAGTTTTCTTATGGTTACTCCATTTGACAAAATGTGCCTTTTAATGGAAATATATATATTTTTTTACTTAATAATTTAAAACTAAATTGTTTCACTGCTTAGTTTTTTAAGTCAGTTTTGACATTTTTAATTTTAAGAAATAGATTATTCCAAAGTACTTATGCCAACATATCCTTTTTCAAAAATTTCAGCTTTTAATGATATTTTATTATTTATTTATTACCGTCTCTAGATGAGTATACCTATTACAAATGTTTTTACTTTAAGCCCAGAAACAAATATCAAAATGACTTTAAACTCAGAAATTGAAAATATTTCATCATAGTAATGGTGTAAAGAAGTAAACGTTTGTATGAATCGCATTTATGATGAATTTTTCAATAACTTAATAGATCAGCAAAAAAAATTCACCCCCCAATTCACCTTTATCAACACAAACAAAAGGACACAAAAACACAAGTACATACAGCACACAGCACTCTCAAATACAAGCATAACTTCCTATTGCGTACTTTTTCAGAAATTACCATCACACCTTAGATACTGAACTCAATAGACTTTCCTTTAGTTCCTATTTTGACAAATCCCATCTTGAGCTATGAAGAAAGAAGCAGATATTGATCCAGGGGGCACCTAATTTATCACACTGCCTGAAAACCTGAAAAAAAATATTTGACCAAGGGGTTATTCAATACCATTTTCTCCATCTAGCCGCAGAATTAAACCAGTCTTTTTTCTAGCAAACTGTGAGTGATGACAGCTGTCAGACAGATGAGATTTGTGACAGAAATTCTCTCCCTTTCTCTCCTTTCCTCTCCACTGGCTTCATTTTCAACATGAATAGTGTGATGGCCCTGTCTGGTGGTTGCTCTGTGTTTTGTTTCTCCTCCGCAGAGTGGCAGCAGGTGTGGGGGCGTTCCTTGGTTGCTCGGCTGATGGGCACAAGGATAAAGGTCGGTTCCTGCCAGTGCTGTCTGGCTCTCCCCTTGCTTCCAGTACTTTTGGGGGGCTTGTTTGACTATTATTTGGATGCTTTGAAAACCGTCATTTTTTTCCTTTAAATAAATTGATTTCTTTATGCTAATTTGAGTATTGCCTCTTCTTCATGTTGCCCGCTAAGAGCCAGGCGTGTGTAACAATAGACTTTCAGGCACCAGACTATTGACAGAGATATGCACATGGTGTCGTTCAACTGTACAAGAAAACCCACACATGGAACAGTATCAAAGCAATTACCTCTTGCTATAGAGCGCTACATGAAAGCGTGATACCTGGGCTAATTTGGTCTCCATCCATTTCAAACTAAAGACGAATAGAAGAGATTGTGACTCCCCTAGTGTAGTGATACACATTTCTCACTACATGGGTCAAACTGACTGTGAGTGCTTGTATCAAAGTATTCAGCATGTGCACAATTTCCACATTAATACACAGAATGCATTGCATAATTTCCAACCCCCCCAAAAACCTAGGCAGAAGTCTAGGTAAAAAGCAATCCCCAGCTATGTTCATCTACACTACTAGGCAACAGGGCCTTCATTAAATGCACAAGACCTGGGACAAAATTTGTATGAGCAGACCCCCCCTCCCCTGAGTTTAATATACTGTAACAGTGTACCTTAGTAGGACCCCAAACAATATTCTCGGTTGTCCCTCCTTGACAACAGCCCTGCCTGGCAATAGTAAATTACCACATAGCAATTGAACTTCTGGAACTATGGTATGGCATCCATTTTAGGCTAACAAGTGTCTTAGGGGCACTCAGACCAAACACGTTCTTGTGCTTAAAAAAGCTATGGAATACAACAGAATGCAGAGAGACACAGATCAATGTCCATTTAGTGCAAGTTTACATAAGCAATTAAAAAAAAAAACAAAAAAACAGCACAGACAAAACATATTTGGTAGGGATGGGGCAATATTTCGAAATTTGAAATATTGCAAACGAAAATAAATAAATAAATACAAACCATATCATGGCAAAACTCTGTATTTCTAAATTTGCAACATTGTTTTCTGTCTATGTGTTAATAAATTAAACGACCCATCAAAACATCATAATCTCTCTATTGCTTGATTTATCCCCTACTGCATTTTTTTCTACACTGTTTACAGGGTTTGCACAAGGTCCTTGAAGTGCTTAGAGTGCTTGAATTTTATTTTTAGAAATGTAAGTAATAGAATATTGCTTGTTTTGTTGAAAAATGCTTGAGATTAAAACTGAACATTTCTTCCATGTAATGTGTGTCCATCAGAGACGAGTTCCCGCACTCCACTTTCACTGAATAATGTGTCTTTTAATATCCTTTCTGTTCTTTACAGTCAGATAGAAAAGTAAAAAGAAATGTTATTTTTATTCACACAGCATAGATACGACAAACCGAGATACTACTCTCTTGTTAATAAACCAAAACGTGTGCAAGACTGTGAGATGCACATTGTAATACAAATTAATGTAAACTCAATGTTATTACTTGCAAATTGTACGTTATCTCAAACATTGACAACTCATAGCATTATTATATACTGTATACAATTTCATGATATAACATTAATTGATAGAAGTTAGAATTTTTATATTTTTAAAAAGTTCAAATGTGATTATAATGATGAAAACAAATTATTAAAAAATAAAATATACACTTTCACATACTTTTTCAGGACAGGTTCTGTTAAGTTCTATTACTTGTTCTGCATCTGATCAGCCTGAATATGGCTACATTCACACACTATTTTTGAAGGTTTATTTATTTGTGATCTTTTCTTATAAAGAAAGGCATATTTGAAACTCTTATTATGTAAACTTTGAGTTTTTATATAAAGTATTAAATAACTTTATTTTGATGAGAAATCATGTGCATTTTGCTCAAAGATTTTTCAAAAAATAAAAAATTTTCTATCATACTTTGCCATTTAAGTGCTATTATATTGAAACAAGATTATATTAATAATAGTGAACCTCATATCGTATATCGAACTGAATTGTGAAATAACCATATCATCCAATCCCTAAAATTCGGTGTAAACGGTGCCTTAGACATGATTTTTACACTTTTTTCTGAAATAACTCACCACCCCAATGCTATGGTGTTGTTTGTGTGAGTGTTTTGATGTGGTTGCTAAGGTGCTATGCATTTTGCTATGCATTTGATAGGGTGTTCTAAGGTGGTTACTTACTGGCCAAAGTCAAAAGACCACACCCCCACATTTTTTGGTCATGGCTCAGCTTCAGTGTGAAGCTATAATACTTTTCACCCACTTTATAGAGTTCAACAGTGCCCGCCAACTTGTTTTGGTTTCAGCAGTATTTTTCTGATTAATTTTTTCATTAGGGATTCCAAATTCCTTCATGAAAGAGTTCCATGTCACAAACTAAACCAACCAGATCTGAGGTGAATGGCACCATTACAAACTTTGATTTGAAGCAATAAAGTAATTGAAAACCGGTCAAAAAGACAAAGATGCAGGACAGTGTACTTAATGTCTTTCATGAGGCATGAAATACAACAGATGTTCCTAAACCATCTCTGCTCAGTTCAGTATTTTAATAGCCACCGATGTTAAAAGTACCGGCAGTACGTTTAACTGACTCAATTCGGTACCAGAGCGCTGTTGGACTACAGCTGGGTGCTTTCCAACGCTTACATACCTATGTCTGTGCTTGTTTGTGCTCATGTCTCGCTGTGAATGCAGCTGCGTGTAAACAGTCAAATGTGCTTCTTAGTCAAAATGCCCCTCTTGACGCAATATCAATGTAAACACAGACTTTAATGTATTACAAAAGAGTAAACAGATGGGACAAAATCTACCATCAACACGATATTAATGTACACACAGCCATTAATGTACTATATTATGTGAGTGTAAGCAGAAAGGACAAAAATCTCAAAATATCTGATCTATGCGATGAGTAAATGAAGCCTTATAGACTTGCTGCTGTCTGTTATATTTTTTTTATATAAATCAAAATGCAGTATTGTAAGAAAAGCACTCGCTGTCCTCAGATGGATAACTTTAGTAGCTTTAAGCCCATTGAATTTCAATGACACGTCTGCTTCTCAGTCAAACTCTGAATGCATCGAATAAATATTAATTTCAACAAACCTACTTAATAATATCTACTAGAACAACAATATCTATTAATCACACAGGAAAGATTGTCAACAATTTGCATTAGATTACTTTTGTAATATTTTTGTATTTTGATTTTGATTTTTTTATATGTTTAATTGCTGTGGTTACTGAAAAACTTAAAGCACTGTTTACTCTGTTCTCTATTTTATTACTCTGTTTTATTACTGACTCTTCAATAATTACTTTAAAAGTTGAAGCAATGTTTACTTTAGAAACACTTGAAGGTTGCATTGTTTTAATTTCATATTTATAATATTAAACTTTTTCAATATTTTTATATTTGTTTTAAATGCATATTTGTTTATTTATTTATTTTTTAGTGGTTGGGGTGCCGTGGAGAGAAAAAAAAAAAACACTGTAGTTCAAAAAAAGTCTGGTGACCACTGAACTACAATTCCATAAAGCATTGCGAATTATGTAATTAAATAAAAAAGTAATTTTAATGTAGATTTGTTGATTATAAGTATAGAAACAATATATTTAAATTTGATTGCATCAGAGTGGGAGTGCAGAGCTTGTTTGGAACGCTTTGTTGGCTGCGATTCTCTGACTGCTTGACCTTTCTCTGCTGGATCTCTTCCAATTTGGAATGCCCAATTCCCACTACTTAGTAGGTCCTCGTGGTGGCGTGGTTACTCAAATCAATCCAGGTGGCAGAGGACAAGTCTCAGTTGCCTCCACTTCTGAGACAGTCAATCTGCACATCTTATCACATGGCTCGCTGTGCATGACACCGCAGAGACTCACAGCATGTGGAGGCTCATGCTATTCTCCACGATCCACACACTACTTACCACATGCCCCATTGAGAGCGAGAACCCCTAATCGCGACCACGAGGAGGTTACCCCATGTAACTCTACCCTCCCTAGCAACCGGGCCAATTTGGTTAGGAGACCTGGCTGGAGTCACTCAGCACACCCTGGATTTGAACTTGCGACTCCAGGGGTGGTAGACAGTGTCAATACTCGCTGAGCAACCCAGGCCCTGGTAGTGTAGTTCTTGAAAGTTGAAATAGCGCTGACTGTTGGTTTCAACAGAACACTACATATGGTCTGGGACGGAATCTATTAGACTAAACTTTTAGGGTGGGGGAGATAGCAGGATAGATTAGGACACTCGTGCCCACAATTGGTTTTGTGGTTTTTGGAGGTCCACAACTCAAGGCCCCTGTGTTGGCTAATTTACAGGGGGATGGTAATGGCAAACAGAGGAGGGGGAGCTGGAAGCAATATCTTCGTGTAAGTTATCTCCTGCGTCCTGGGTCACAATACATTACAGAGCGCTACCATTACTCTCCCGCATGTGGCTGTTAGCCGTGGCTTCTGTCGTAGACTCATTATTAAAGTGATAGCAATGCACTAGTGGGGAAATATAGAAAGAGCCCCTTCAGCGTAGATCACACTAACATTCTTATAAAAGGGAAGAGAACAGTACAGAAAGTAACTAAACCAAATCTGTGCAGAAAAGCGTTTTTTAAATCGAAGAACATTTAATTATTTTCCATTTATTGCTGTTGATATACCTCTGTGAGAAAAATGTTTTGTTCTTGGGTGTTGCTAGCAAAGGCACGCACTAGTTCTATTCCATGCAAGATTTTGTAGGCACGCACTAGTTCTATTCCATGCAAAATTTTGTACAAATAACTACACAATGATCTGCTGTCAAAATGGTAAATCGTGCAAACTAATCATGCAAATTTGAATTTGTTTGTGTCACGCAGGGTGTGTTGGGAATTCTAGGAAACAATAGAAGCCACGGCGAAGAAACAATCAGAGCCAGAGTTGCATCTCCAGTCAAGACATTGTTCTATTGTTTTCTATCAAGCTTGTGTTGTATTCGCCAGTACAAAGACAACTTTCTTTGATTTTTTTTTGTTGATTTTTTTTTAAAAATATATTTCAAGAGGAGCAAAGGAACTGTGTCTCCTGTCCTGCTCCATTAGACACAAATTGTTTTCGGGAGGGGAAAACTGGTTTGAAAATTGTGTTAATTATTGTTCAAAGAAAAACATGCATACCATAGAGAGGGCTGGGTTGCGAGATGTACTCTGGGTCCAGGTTCAACTTGAATCTTTTATGGAATGTTCAGCCCTGGGAAACATTCAGAAAAAAAATATTGGTAATTGGACAATGCATTTTCAGAACAAATGTTTTGTTGAATGACCATAAATATAATGTGTTCCTAGGTAAGAGTAAGAGCGACTGAGGTGAAACAAAACAGCATTCATGGAGACCCTATAAGATCATAGAAACACATCCTTGCTGTACTGATGCCACCTCATTTATGTGTACTAGCCACACGAGTCTCTTTCTGGGTGTGATAAATGCCTCTTAATATCCTACAGTATCTTATTCCTAATAGTGAGACAATCAAGGACACAACAGCCAGACTAAGGAGCGGAGCTTCAGGTGAAATTTGATAAGCAGCATATTATAACAGGTATTTTTATAAGAGTTGTGATGAACCTATTGTTAAACAGCAGTAAATCCTTTCATGTGCATTCTAATTATGTAAAGCCCTGTGTCAGTCTATGATCTCATAATTATGCCTATTGTGCAGTATCCAACACATTTAGTCACAAGTTCATAGTCTGTTATTGTGTCTGGCAAGATCACCTCTCTTAATCATACTGGTTCACCTGACAAAAGAGAGTATCTTTTGTTAAAAAAAAAAAAAAAAAAAGCATGCAAGGATTGTGCACACATATAAATTGTAATGCATTGACCCTGTGCACTGAATTCAACATGAAATCAAAATTGACCCTATTTAATTTCTTAACACATTTTTGTTCTTGTTGTGCATGATTAATTAGTGCACATTATTCCAAAGACAAAAAATAAAAATAGAATAAAAAATAAATAAATAAATAATACGTATTGTAATAACTTGCTCTGTCCCTTTTTGCTGATGTTACCAATGCCTCTCATTTTTCAACTCCTCCTGTCCAATCACATGGTTCCATTCTGCTATGTAACGCCCAGTTTTCACAATCCATTCTTGATGGATAAAATCCCACAATTATGGAAATAAAATGGGTCATGCATGCTGTTTATTGTTACTTAACCTACTGTTAATGACTTAAAAGTAAGCACTAGAAAGTGTGAGGATGACTTGGCAGGTTTTTTAGTCTATACACTAAATAGTCTTTTATTGCTATTTATTTTTCTCCAAATGTTTTGTCCTGAAAACTCTACTTAAAATGTCCTGCCTATAAATGACAGATTTATTTTTATGCATGTTATGGATCCATACTGCCATCAACTATAATTGTTCAGACTGCAGGTTATTCAATATTGTAGTAGGGAGAAGCAAACTAATTACAGAACACATCTCCTGTAAAACGACTAATCTCTGATAGCCTGCAGTGCAGGCACATTTTTGCTATTTTCTTGATCCCAAAAGTAATTACATTTCCCTCTAGATAGAAAGAGTGGGGTGAAAGACAGAGAGAGCGAGAGTAAGAGAGGCAGAGAGAGCTAAAGAGACAGAAAGAGTTGCTAAGCCACTCCTCTAACCAGAAATGACCTTTATTTGAAAAATGACATCTGAAGACTCAATTAGCCCGATAAGCATTATTAGCCTTGTTTGGATGGTGGATTCATTTAATAAGTTAAAACCTTCAAGTAGTTAAGTTGAGACACTGCACACTGGAACTATTAAACCACTTGTGTAAATGTGTTAGATCTGTCTTTTTTATTACATGACCTGCAAGTCAAATTACGCAACTTGATTTTTTCGGCAAGTTTGGGTAGAAAATAGCTAGGGACTTTTTTGTCTGTTTATTTTTTAGCCTGAGTGAACATTTTTAACCCTTGATAACATAATAACCTGCATCAATAACCAGCTTAACCAGTTTGTGCCCGTAACAGACCAGCACTGGCCATTTAAAACCAGTTTAGACCATCTTAATGTTCTATGTTCTTCATGTGGTAACATCTAAATTACTGGTTTTATTCAAAAAAGGTTTTATGTCAAAAATATTTTTTGATATGACTGAAATAACCTGACTACATTATTTTACACTAAATGAAAGTAACAATAATGGTTAGATCAAGCAGAAATAGCATGGTAGTTCCATAAGGAAGCAACTGCACATTTTCACTCTTTATCGGGTTTGGTGTGATTAACCTGGCAAACTACAGTTTGCTAATCTAAACCAGCTGTATGGTATAGATGTATAACCAAAGTCTGTACAATCTTATCCTTCATAAAGTTAGAAATGACCGACAATGACAAAATATGATCAAATTCATCAAACTTACTGGAAAGGGTTTCTTGACATTGGTAGGAAAATACAGTCCTCCCCAAGTCTACACCACAGCATTTTGAAGAGGTTGAGAGACCGTTAGACCACCCGAATACCAGCTTCCCAAAAGTGGAAGATCAACTAGACAACCTGAAGACCAGCTTGGCCAGCAGGGACCCCAGCTAAACCAGCAGAAAACCAGCTTGGCAAGACTGAGCCCCCAGCTAAATCACCTGAAGACCATCATTTTTGTGTGAATATGAGGTCACAAAGCACTCAGAGAACCATTCCCATTTGTCTTGATGCTAAAACTCTTTGTGTAATATTTTTCTCGAGAAAGGATGCCATGTCTTGCATTTAACAGAAATGCATCGTTAGTATGACTCACTGGCAGCACAGAAAAAGGGCTTAAATTAGTGGTTTTGTGTGTGGCTGGTATAGCGGAGATGTCAGTTATGGTGCGCCTGGGGAGACCGGTGAGAGAGACTGCTATGGAGTGTCATACAATGGTAATGGTAATGGTAATGAGGATAAATGTTCCTTGGCACATGTCAAGGTTCACTGTCTCACTGCAATGGTAACCGCTTTCCTCATTTAGCTATAGGAAAAAAATAATTAAAAAATGCACGCACAGGAGGGGACACAACAGGCCTTTCACTACACTATACATTAACTATAAATGCTCTTGCGGCTTTCGAAGAATGTAACATGGTATGCTCTCTGGAGGTTTAGCATTTTGCTGCTGCCTGTGTATGTGTGTGTGTGTGTGTGTGTGTGTGTGTGTGTGTGTGTGTGTGTGTGTGAGTTAGGCTTGGGGTTACGCAGGAGTACTCTATCCCAGTAAGATTGCAACTATATTAATGAATACTGTCCAAGTTGAGCGTTTCACTAAGATGTAAAGAGAGATCACACGGAGAGACTTTTGGAAGGATAGGTCACTTGACATGCAGCCTCCCCAAAACAAATAAAGAAACACAACAGGCCTCTACCCCTGCAGCAGTTGTCAGAGAGACAGAGCGAGAGAGAGAAAGAGAGAGAGCACGTCTCCAGAGGTTTGCAGACAGAACTCAGCCTCCAGCTGAAAACGAGAGACTGACCGAGCCAAAAAAGATAGGAGAGAGGGATTGAGAGAGAGAGAGAACGATTTGTAGCCAGCTTGAGAAAGAGGGATAACTAGAGTTGGGGCTGGATGATATAGGCTACATTTCTAGAAAAAATTATGTGAACCCTTAAAAGTGTGTAGAAAAAGTTGTGTAAAAAAGTTGTAATTATAATAATAATTTTATTTTGTATAGCGCATTTCCAAATGCTCAAGGATGCTTTACAGATATTAAACATAACACAATAAACAAAGAAACATAACAAATATACATAAATTACAAAACAATGAATAACGGGAGAGCAGCAAAGCATCAAGCATCCCGAAACACTATCAAGACCGCAGGTGAAATAAGCTGTTAGAGAACACATAGGCCTTTATCGCAGTCCGGAGGCCAGAGGAAACAAAACATCATCTATAGTATTTCACCTCTAATCAACAAACTTTGCACTTATGACATTTTGCATAGCTCTGTGCTTAAGGCCCCACAGTAGTTGACAACTACAGACCGGTGTCTCTCCTACCCTTCCTTTCTAAAACACTTGAGAGGGTTGTATTCAACCAGCTGTCTGTTTGTCTCTCACAGAACAACCTACATCAGTCTGGCTTCAAAAAAGGACACTCAGAGACTGCCCTCTTGTCAGTAGCGGAAACTCTGTGACTGGCGAGAGCTAACTCCAAATCATCCAACCTCATCCTCCTTGACTTGTCTGCTGCCTTCGACACAAGATCCTCCTGTCCTCCCTCTCTGACCTGGACATCACAGAAACTTTTGAGTCATATCTCACTGGCATATTGTTCAAGGTTTCCTGGTGAGGAGAGGTGTCCAAGACACACCAGCTGACCACTGGGGTTCCTCAAGGATCAGTGCTTGGACCTCTCCTCTTCTCGATGTACACAACATCACTGGGACCGGTCACTGAGGCACATGGCTTTTCCTACCACTGCTATGCAGATGATACGCAGCTCTACCTGTTGTTCCAGCCTGATGACCCTACTGTTTCAGCTCGTATCTCTGCCTGCCTCTCGGACATTTCGGCTTGGACACCTTCAGCTCAACCTTGCCAAGAGAGAACTCCTCGTGATCCCAGCCAACCCATCTGTTGACCACAACCTCACTTTTCATCTTGGTTCAACTACACTAACACCAACCAGAACAGCCTGGAACCTGGGAGTGGTGGTAGATGGCCAGCTTAATTTCACTGCACACATCTCATCAACCACCCGGTCTTGCATATTTGCACTTTACAACATCAGGAAAATCAGACCTTTCTTGTCTGAATATGCTACACAGCTTATGGTCCAAGCTCTCATCATTTCAAGACTGGACTATTGCATTGTGCTGTTGGCTGACATTCCAGCTAACACAATTAAGCCACTGCAGATGGTCCAGAATGCAGCAGCGTGTCTGGTCTTCAATCAGCCAAAAAGGGCTCATGTCATCCCACTCTTGATTTCACTCCACTGGCTACCTGTGGCTGCCCGCATCAAATTTAAGCCTTTGAATCTGGCTTTCAGGACAGCCAATGGATCCACTTCAATTCACTTCTTCAGGTCTATACTGCAACTCGCTCTCTGCAGTCTATGAATGAGCAATGCCTGATGGTCCCATCAAAAAGAGGCTCAAAGTCTATTTCACAATTGTTCAATTTCTCTGCTCCTCTGTAGTGGAATGAACTTCCAACCTCCACATGATCTGCTGTTACCTTCTCATCATTCAAGAACCAGCTGAAAACACATCTGTTCTGTGAGCACTAAACCAGCCCACACTAATTGCACTTACCACTGCACTTAACATGCACTTAATGTACAAATAAAAAAAATAAAAAAATAAAAACATTCCTTGTCTGCCTTGTTCTTCTGTGCTAGCATCTTTATTACTCCAGCAACTGTGAGAACTTGGCAGTCCTATACTGCAAATGTTGTTAAACTTTGTATGACAAATTGCTTGCTATGTGTCTCATTTGTAAGTCACTTTGGATAAAAGCATCTGCTAAATGACTAAATGTAAATGTAAGGCATAGCACCCTTAAAATAGAACCCTTTCAATGTAAAGTAATTTACAATTAAACTTAATTGCCATGATGACATAGGGAGGGAAAAGGAGGGACATTTTTGTGGTAATCAACATTATTCCACAAATGTTGTCGATTGAGCTTAACTTGCATTAAACCCAAACTATTCCTTCAAGACATGTTTTTCACTGTTTTCCACTAAATGAACAGAAGGATGAACAATATTTCATTATTTCCTTTATAAACAGCAATATAAAAATCCATAGTAATTTACAGCCAAATGTACCTACACATTTTTTACTAAAACATTTCAAAGTGTGAAATATACCATACAGCAGGGATATTCAATTAAAGTCCGGTCTCTACTTTTCCTTACCAGCAAAGGTCTGGATAATAATATGTAGCTTACATAGTGTCATATGGCTATGAAATTATATAATATATATTTTTGAATAGTTTTTATAACTTGCCACATTGGCAGCAATAGTACTTTGTTTTTAAAAAAAAAAAATAATAAAAAAAAAAAAAACCTAAACAGTCAAAATAGTCTCTTCAAATCTCACAGAATGAGATCAACAGTTCATTTTGAAGCTGAATGACAGCAGTCCAGTTTTAGTGTTTAAATATTTTTACATTCAGAGTATGTATGGGACATAGCATAGGAGGCTTTTTGATGGATAAAAATACTGTATGGGGGTTCAAGGGTGTCTCCTGAGAGAAAATGTATAAAAATGTAAAAGTCTGAATGGAGCATTTTTATATTTTCCTTAAACTGAGAATCTACAAACAAACAATTTACATAATAATGAAGCATAAAAATACTGTTTGCTTAATTTAACATACTGACATCTCTGATTATGTATATTTCATCATGATGGCGCCGTGGACGGCCGCCTCGGTGTGGAGCGCTCCTATTGTTTTGTTGTTTTTGTTTGTTTGTCCTGTGTTTAGTAATCTTTTCCTAGTCAGTTTTACCAGAGATGAACTGCTGAACATTCGACAGCATATACCAGTTAATCTTTTCCCGGATTTTGAATATTCAGACGTTTTGTTTGACATTTTAGTTGGAGGCGCGGCTCTGTTGTTTAAATGCGCTATGAGACGCAGGCGAGGGAGATGAGCAGGTGCGCTGGTCAAGCTCTGACGCCGTGGCTTTCGAACAAGCTGCTGAGCATTTATCTTGCAAATCTCCGCTCTCCCTAACAAAACGGATGAACTACATCTCCTCACCTGCACAAACAAGGACTTTTCAACCTCTGCTGCCTTGTGCTTCATGGAAACCTGGCTGAGTGAAGCCATTCCGGACTGCCGGGCTTTCAGCTGTTCAGAGCGGATGTTAACGGGGAAAACGAGAGGTGGTGGAACATGCTTTTACATCAATGAAAGTTGGTGTACAGATATAACAACATTAAAGAAGATGTGCTGTCCTAATTTGGAAGCGCTCTTTATTAACTGTAAGCCTTTCTACTCGCTGCGGGTGTTTTCCTTGTTTATTCTGGTGAGTGTGTATATTGTGCCAAACGCGTGTTTGAATGCTCCGCTGCAACAGCTGACTGATCAAATCACAGACACAGAACCACAATACCCGGACTCAGTTATTATTATTCTTGGGGATTTTAACAAAGCAAACCTCACACTTGAACTACCCAAATACAAACAGCACATTACATGCCCGACCAGAGATAGAAATATACTGGATCACTGCTACACAACAATAAAGGATGCATATCACTCTGTTCCTAGAGCAGCTTTGGGACTATCTGATCACTGTCTGGTTCATCTTCTTCCAACCTACAGACAGAAATTAAAATCTGCTAAGCCTGTAGTAAGGACTGTAAAGATATGGGCCAATGAAGCAGAGCTGGAACTACAAGCCTGCTTTGATTGCACTGATTGGAGTGTTTTTGAAGCTGCAGACACCAATCTGGACGAGCTCACAGATACTGTAACATCATATATCTGTTTCTGTGAGGACATGTGCATTCCTACTAGGACTTATTTAACATTTAACAATGACAAACCGTGGTTTACAGCGGAACTCAGGCAGCTTTGTCAGAGTTGGGGATAAAGTCTTGTACAATCAGGCCAGGAACACACTGAATAAGGGAATCAGAGTGGCTAAAAGAAGATACTCTGAGAAGCTGAAAAACAAGTTTTCAGCTAACAACCCTGCATCAGTATGGAGTGGCATGGAACAACTTACGAATGACAGGAATCCTACCCCAACCCTGTGGTGGACCAACAACTGGCCGACAACCTGAATGTGTTCTACTGTAGATTTGAAAGGCCCAATCTCACACCCCACACCCACTCTGACCTTCACTTCACACAAACACCAACACCTCCTGCAACCCCCCTCCTCCCCCCTCCTGCTACTCAACCTGCACTTAAGATCTGTGAAGATGATGAGCCGCGTCTTTCGAAAACAAAGGATAAGGAAAGCACAGGGCCCAGATGGTGTTTCACCTGCATGTCTTAGATCCTGTGCTAACCAGCTGGCCCCCATCTTCACACAGATCTTCAATTGATCACTGGAGCAGTGTGAATTCCCATGCTGCTTCAAACATTCCACTATCAACCCCATCCCAAAGAAACAAAAAATAACAGGACTTAATGACTACAGACCTGTCGCCCTGACGTCTGTAGTCATGAAGTCATTTGAGAGACTGGTGTTGGCCCACCTGAAGGACATCACTGGACCCTTTCTAGATCCCGTTCAATTTGCTTATCGAGCAAACAGGTCTGTGGATGATGCAGTCAACATGGGATTGCATCATATCCTGCAACATCTGGACAGAACAAGGACATATGCAAGGATCCTTTTTGTGGTCTTCAGTTCGGCTTTCAAAACCATCATCCCAGCTATTCTTTGGACTAAATTACACCAACTCTCTGTTCCCACATCTATCTGTCAGTGGATTACCAGCTTTCTGACAGACAGGCAGCAGCTTGTGAGACAGGGGAAATTCACTTCCAGCACCTGTACAATCAGCACTGGTGCCCCCCAGGGATGTGTGCTCTCCCTACTACTCTTCTCACTCTACACCAACGACTGCATCACCAAGGACCCCTCTGTCAAGCTCCTGAAGTTTGCAGATGACACTACTGTCATCTGCCTCATCAGAGATGAGTCTGCATACAGAAGGGAGGATAAACAGCTGGCTGTCTGGTGCAGTCAAAACAACCTTGAGCTGAACATGCTCAAAATGGTGGAGATGATTTTGGACTTTAGGAGGAACCCGCCAACACTGTCCCCCCTTACCATTCTAAAAAGCACTGTGGCAGCAGTGGAGTCATTCAGGTTCCTGGGCATTACCATCTCACAGGACCTGAAGTGGGAGACCCACATTGACTCCATTGCGAAAAAGGCCCAGGTTGTACTTCCTTCACCATTTGAGGAAGTTCAACCTACCACAGGCGCTGCTGATACAGTTCTACTCAGCAGTCATTGAGTCTGTCCTCTGCACTTCTATAACTGTCTGGTTTAGTTCAGCTATGAAATCGGATATCAGAAGACTACAAAGGACAGTTCGGACTGCTGAGAGGATTATTGGTTGCCCCCTACCCTCCCTTCAAGAACTATACACTTCCAGAGTGAGGAAAAAGGCTGGAAAAATCACTCTGGACCCCACTCACCCTGCCCACTACCTTTTTGAACTGTTGCCTTCTGGTGACGCTTCAGAGCTCTGAGCACCAGAATCGTCAGGCACAGGAACAGTTTTTTTCCCCCAGGCTATCCATCTCATGAACAGTTAAAACTGCCCCTTTGAGCAATAATTAATGTACAATACACAGCTTAGTCTTTTTATATTATCCAACACATCCTACCTCTTCTGCCATTACATTCCCTTGCACTGTACATAACCGATTTGTATTTATATTTGCACTATGTATGTGTGTGTGTATGTATGTATGTATGTATATGTATGTATATATATTCATGTATGTGTATATATGTGTATATGTATGTATATATATATATATGTGTGTATGTGTATGTATGTGTGTATATGTATGTATACATGTATGTGTGTATGTGTATGTGTATGTGTATGTGTATGTGTATGTATGTGTGTGTGTGTGTGTGTGTGTGTGTGTATATATATATATATATATATATATATATATATATATATATATATATATATATATATATATATATATATATATATATATATATATATTGTCTACTGTGTTTTCTATATATACTTTTTTCTTTTCAGAAAAGAGGCCCCATTTTTTTTATTCAATTTTAATTATTTTTTAAAAAGTCTTGTTGCTGTATTGTATTGTTGTGCACTGGAAGCTTCTGTCACCAAGACAAATTCCTTGTACGTGTAAGCATACTTGGCAATAAAGCTCATTCTAATTCTGATTCTGATTCTGATTAATTTTCACAAAATTAGTTTCAAAAATCTGTTTGTTTATTATGAAATGCTAACATGCTGTTTAATGAAGCTAAATTTAGACAGAAAAAGTTTTATAGTCTAAAGGGGGCATGTTAACTTGTACTGATACAAACCTGGTTTAGCTGAACTATCTGAATCACATATCAGACAGATGAAGATAGTTTCACCTTGCTTCATTTTTGTTTTCTGCAATGTGTTTAAGCGAAAAATGCCAGTATCTGTAGCGGGGTCTCCACTACTGTTGTTAAAATAATCGCGCCATCAACTATGTACAGTTCAAGCTTTATGCAGCGCCTCTATAGTTGGGAAAGAGGCAACGTACATGGAGTGGGAATAAATCATGTTCAGTGTGGGATTAAGCATGTAGCGCTGGAGGAGCTTTATTCCCGCTCTAGAGAGAAATAATTCTCTCTAGCGCCGAGCGCTCTTTATTCCCGCTCCGTGCGCGTATGCCTGCACAATCACTTAGCCAGGTGTCAGATAACTTGCCCAAAGATTTAGATTTCGGTTCAGATTGAATTGTCCAGGTGATCTGGACCAGAGTCTGCCTATTGAGTACCCCTGCCATACAGGGACTTGTGTAAACATTTGGGCGAAGATGCAAAATTGTTGAATCAGAGTTTTGAATGAACTGCTTCACAGCTATTATAACATCCATCTCATCCTCACAACTCTCACAATCCTCACGGGATTGTAAAATTAGTCTAGTAACATGGTCTTTATAAACTTAATAGGCAAATAAAAAAACACAATCAGATCATCGCAAGCAAAATTGCGAATCCTGTACATTGTGAATATTCAATATACAGTATATTGCCCTGCGCTAACGACATCATAGTATGAAACCAAAGGAACTATAATTAAATCTAGTTAAGTAAAAAGAAGATGCAGCATTTACTGGATATTTAAGTCAAGCCCTAATTTACAAGGTGTTTTAATGATATGGGACTCTGATATTGTAAACCATTGAATGGTCTATTTCAGCACACTATACTCCATAAAACTTCAGGATGAGAAAAAGACGCTTGCTGATTCAGAAATTCTGGGCCTGTAACAGAGGTGAAAAAGCAGTTCAAGGGCTACTTTCATGTTTGTATTACCATTTTCACTTTCCACTGTAGGAAGCACTGAGCTCCATCTCTTCTCACATACATTCACAAAGCATATCATTACACACAATGGGGTTTTAATCACAAGCTGTCATGAAATACTGCCGGATTTGAATAGGAATTTAATTAGGCGTTCTGTGGATTTGCACACACTCAAGAAATCTGTCCTGTCTTTTTTTACAGAGAGAGAGAGAGACACACACACACACACCTCGTTGCACGCACACACAAACAATTGCCTCCACTCACCTGCACACACACATATTCTGACTAAAAAATGAATACAATATGAGAATAAACTTATGAATAAATATTTGCATTTTATCTACTGCACATATTTCACCATTCCAAAAAAATGTGCTCTAACTTTTGCAATTTGGAGGTTGCAGCGTCACATAAAATGAAGGGAGACATGCAATGTCAATGCAGAAAATCTTGTAAACAAAATAATAAAGGCATGAATTTTGCATTATGTTCAACATTAAAACTGTGTTTTTCTTTGGACTTTTCAGCTTTATTGTAGCCACAAATTCTCAAATAATCAATCAAATTCTTAAATCACTGTCATGTGCAAATGAAATAGGACAGTTGCTGCACAGCCTAAGAAGTTAGCAGGTACAGTAATAACGGTTGCAAAGCAAACTGTGACTTTTGCTGAATGGGCAAAAATTTGATGACATGCACTGTAAAGTATATACAGTATTTACTGTTTTTTTTTTTTTTTTTTTTTTTTTTTTTACAACAAATATAACCTTTCATAGGAGTTGCAATATTAAATATGAAAATATTATAAAATAGCATACTCATAAAATATTTTATGAGTATGCTAAGAAGAGTCTACAGTCAGGTAGTGTTGTAAAAATTCCTGCAATTCCATGCAGAGCAAATTAACCCTCATAAAGGACGGACATTCTCTGCATTTTGACATTTATTTATTTAGATTTTTTTTCTCTGTCCAGTTGCCAAAACATGAAAAACTTGTTTTTCCAAAATTTTTCCAAAAGGAGGCCTTTAAAGGTAATGTGTGTTTTTACTAGGAATGTTTAAATAATTTCACGTATCACAGCTTAATATGCGGAGACAACTATAAGCAAGCCATGTCCCTGAGAAGTGTATTGTGGCACTAAATTACACATTTCAGCTTTAACCCTAGAATGCATACAGTACTTATCCCCTCTACAATGCAAACATAGCTCAAAAAACTATTTAGATCATATGTGTACCTAACCTCGTTTGTTCCAGTGGGACTACCATTATACACTGCAGAAATTGTTTTTTAGAAATTACAGTAAATAGATCAAACATTTACTTTTTACAGATAAATAATAGACCATAGATAATTAAGATTTTTTTTTTACATGTACCTATATGGATAACAGATGGAAAAGAAAGTATTTTTACATCTTACATTTTTAAAGTATTACCTTTAACCTAAACCTAACCGATAGTGTCATAAGAAGCAATTTGACATGACAAATCCAATTGCTGAAGCAACCACATCATTTTGTTGTGGTTATGACACATTTGTTTCTTTGCATTGCAAGTACAATGATTTATCAGTTGAACTACCGTGCAATTTGATTGCACTCCAGCAAGCTTGTAAATATATTTATGTAATACAACCGTTAAAATGTGTCGCCTTACAAGTCATGCACTAGTGAGTGTTTAGATGTCATAAAACATAACTGTGCAGGGAAAAGTGTGAAAAGTACATTTATGAACTTATAAACTGCTGTTTTACTCGTAATTTGAGTAAAAGTGAATAAAAGTCATTGTTGTCATGCCTCTAGTGTTCACTTCAGGAAACTTCTGTGATACACACAATGAGCCATAATTTTCAAAAGTGTATGTATAGTAACTTGATTCTACAGTATGAGACCTGATTCTATAGTTTGAGCAAACTCTGTTTTTTTGGACTCAAGAAGGTGGGACGGTTTTTATGGGTGTTCATCGCCATAGCAACACGTTAACTTGCTCTGGTGCAGGTTTTTATTCTGGGTTACAGATTGCAAACTGATTCTGAACCAATCAGCAGTGAGTAAAGAGACATCTCTGATGCAATAAAGTCAGTACCTCTGTATCTCTTGATCTAAATGAAATACTTTACAGGGGAATGTATATATTTCATGAATTTATATTAATATTTATTAAGATTTTGGGTGGCATGGTGGCTCAGTTGTTAGCACTGTTGCCTCACAGCAAGAAGGTCCTGGGTTTGAGTCCTGGCTCAACTGGGCCTTTCTGTGTAGAGTTTGCATGTCCATGTGGGTTTCCTCCAGGTGCTCTGGTTTCCCCTCCAGGTGCTCCGGTTTCCCCCACAGGTCCAAAAACATGCATGTTAAGTGAATTGGAGTCTCTAAATGGCCCCATAGGTATGAGTGAAAGTCCCCCAGCCACTGGGGGGTTGCGTCAGCAAGGGCATCTGGTGTAAAACCTGTGCTAAGTCAAATATTCAGATCATGGATGGTCTGCTATGACGACCCCTGATTTGATATATTATTTATATATTATTACACCTGTAAATTAGGATATTAAAAGACAGTTTATTACAGATATCGGGGAACCTTTTATCTTTTGAGCAGCACATTACAATGTATTATTGAGTTTCTTTACAAACTGCACCTGTATGCAGTGTGTGTGATGCTAAGAAACTCTGGGGAAATAATTACTGCTTGCAGACGTTTTTGTAAGGTGATTCCCAAACTTTAAAGACAAATTTATTGTGTGACGAGTCTTTGCACATGAAAAAATATTCTGGTTAAAATTATATTGTAGACTATCACACAAAGTGACATTGCTTACACTTAATTAAATTATATTGGGCTTTTAATTTAAATTAATATAAAAGCTTTTACATTTTAGATAAATTTATAGATTTTTATACTTTTAAAATGAAAAAGCCTGTATGTTCTTATTGTGAGCCTATATACTGTAAATTAAATTACACATTATATTCAGTTTTTTTCTTTCTTTTGCGGTAGCTGGTTTCTTCATGCTTTGTAAATGTTAAAATTCTTCATATTTTTATAAGGTTTTCTTGATCTTCAGTGGAGACGTAAATCATAACTCTCAAAAAGTAAATCGCGGCAACTCTCCAAGCTTCACCCATTGGCTGTTTGTGGCAAACGTCACTCATTCATATGCACGAGCTTCAAGGTTAACCACGAACTCAGGATCAAATTTTGAGTTTACAGAGAACGTTTGTACCAAGCGTCTTGAGATCACTGAACCCGATCTAAACCGGTTTGTCTCTGTCTGGTTTTCTCAACCTGAAACTTACTCTGAAACTCTGAGTTTATTCAACTAGGTGCATGCAACAGGCCACAGGTTGGTTTGGGGGTTAAATGACTGGGATCATGAGGAGAGAAGACAGTCTTTCCTTGTGTTTCTTCCTCGTTCTCTTGAAGTGCTATTAACTGCATTTCATAGACAAAATATCCACTATAGCAGCTGTCAAGGTGCTTAGCCAGTGGCTTGAATCTTTATCTGCAGCTTGACATCGAATAAAAAAAATTAAAAAATAAAAACTGCCCTACAGCTTTGATATTCTTCCCCCTTCTAAAGTGCACAGGAGGTGAAAACCTAAAGCATGGTGATGGACAAGATGAGAACTACACACAATGACTTTTGGTAAACAAATCGTTATTGAACCATTTCCCCAACCCCCTTCTCTCACTTGAGCATTAGCATGGTCGTGCACATTTTCAAAGCACACAAACATTGACAAAAATTTCCATTTCATAAATGCATTGCGCTAATAAGAGTTGCAGAGGAACATTTAGTAAGATTTCAAAAGTCACATCCAAATAAAGAAATTAGATAGAAGTTAGAAATTACCAGCAAATGAGGTATTCACCATGAATAATGAATTCCATTGAAAACAGAATCACTCAGGGCACGTTGAGTTACTCATTCAGACAGAATAAACCAGTGATGGTGCATCATCAGCCCCTACATCGTGCCGTCGGCAGGCAGCATGAGATTTAAGTTTTAAAACTTGCCCGCTGCACACTAATAAAAACCCTCTGTCTTAATACAGCCACTTGTTTTTATGCAAACCCATCTTCCAGGAGAACTGCTTAAAGAGCTGTACATAATTACACTTTACTGGTTAGTGAGTGTGCACAGTATGTTCACAGGCAGCGTTTTATTTGCACATCAATTTGTCGTTATTTTCGCTAACTGCACTGCACCTTGAAGAGGCCAGGGTGTTGTACAATAACACAATGACTTACACAGAGCTGATAGACCACTATCGCATAACCATGCATATCTGATGCTCTTCAGTTCATGAAATCTCAGCATATTTTACGACTGGGATCACTGCAGAGGTGTTTTACAGGCCCTGTGTCCTCCAGCGCTTGCTCTGAATCTATCAAAGGTGATAGATCTCATCCTTGGAGTCTAGTTTGTGGTAATGACCGAACTGGAGTTTAAATAGATACAAGACTGAAAGAACAAAGGCTCTTTTGACCTTTGATTTACATGGGGAATAAGAGATGTAATTCTGAGACAAAGTTCTGACTCATTGCAATCCCACCAGACATGGCGAGGTTTTTTATAGCATTGATTCTCAACTGCTGGGTCGCGACCAAAAATGTGTCGCAGGACTGTTCTGAAAATGCAACATAATGCTTAATGCAAATAATAAAATGCAATTGAACCACTTATCTATAATATAGAACTGGATTGCTGATGACATCATAACAGTGAAGCCACTGCACCACCATATTGCTATGCCCAAACATTACAGTGTGCCTATTGACTTGAAGGAATATTCCGGGTTCAATACAAGTTAAGTTATAATACAAGCTCAATCGACAGAATTTGTGGCATAATGTTGATTATAATAAAAAATAATTTAGGCTTGTCCCTCATTTTCTAAAAAAAAAGCAAAAATCGAGGTTACAGTGAGGCACTTACAATGGAATTGAATGGGAGCCAATTTTTGGAGGGTTTAAATGCAAAAATTTGAAGCTTATAATTTTATAAAAGCACTTTAATTCTTCTGTTAAAACTTGTGTATTATTTGAGCTGTTAAGTTGTTTAATTGTCGTTTTTACAGGCATTTCATGGTTTGTTGACATCACTTCGTCATGGCAACAAAGTTGTAAAATTGGCTATAACAACACAGAAAAGGTTAGTAAGGGATTTTGACACACTAAAATCATGTTTACATGTTTACATGTTTACATCATCTGGCTATACTTTTGAAAAAGTGAGTATTTTAATGTTCAAAAATTGGCCTCCATTCACTTCCATTGTAAGAGCCTCACTGTAACACAGACTTTAGCTTTTTCATTTTATTTTAGATTTTAGCTTAGTCAAAATGTATTTTTGTGGCAATCAAAATAATGCCACAAATGCTGTTGATTGAGCTTAACTTGTATTGAACCCAGAATATTCCTTAACAGAAAATCATGTAATTTCAGTGTGTAAACATTAGCCATTCAATCACCAATTTTATATTTGAAATCTGCTTGTACATCCCTACAACGTGTGATGTAAATTATGGGCTGCCAGGAGCATGAAACCATCAAAATCCAAAAGAAATGTAGACAACAAAATTGTCAGTTTTGCACATTGTTGGGCCTGTGCAATTCATGGTAATGTTACAACATTTCAATGCCAATTTTGGTTTGATTTTCAGGAAATTTTAGTTTACTTCTGCATGATAAATGTTTTTACTGTGTTGGGCTACCACTTAATGTCCAATGTAAAAATCTGTGTCCTGAAGCAAAATATAGTGTAGAGAGGTAAAAGTTATACGTAATGAAATTGAAAAAAAAAAAAAATACCCTGGTATTCCATCTTAATGTGTGGCTCAGCACACAAAATATTATTAAATGTCTCTTAATGGTTCTTTGAATATTATTGCCTTGAACAACATTCTCCCCCGATAAGTACTCCTCCTCTGAAGTTATCAAGTTTAGCAATCATTTACTGTTTGAAAATTAGCTAGTGAGCAAAATCTGCGTTATGCTCTACAATAGGCCTACATGTCAAACATCAAATGTGTCGTAGTGTGTGCACACCAAAATTAATTTTCTTTAAAAAAGCCATATGGCCATTATGCAAAACTGCTGTTTACTAAGGTCTTTTTTATACAATCTGAGTTTATGTGTACATAAATATGCATCTTTTGACCATTTTGTAAATGACTTCGCTCAGTGAGCGGAATGTTAAGTGACTCAAAATCTGCTTTGCGCCAACTTTGAGCACTCTTGTTGAGAAAGGCTAAGTTACTTAACTCTCCCAATGCGAGCAATAGATCAGCAGACTGAAATGCTCTTACAGGCTTCAGTTTAGTAAACAAAATACAGTGACCTTAACATAAATGCCAATTAGACCGGTGTCGTGTTAAATGGCATAATATCAATCATGTGCCGACAGCCTCTAAGTAAGTAAAGACTGTATATTTCGTGAATCTGTCCCACAAATACAGTAAATACCACAATGGAGTCCAGTGTTCAGACCTTCGTCAGGTAAGACAAAATATTTAATTTGATGCAAATAAATTGAGGCTGAGATATAGACATTCTGTACAGTCCATTCAATAGTTTGGGTCTTAGGCTCCCTAACTTTTTTTTTTACCTAAAAATGCACTTAGTGGTAACATTTAAATTTATAAAACAAATAAATACATAAAAAAATAATATTAAAAGGTGTATTACGGGTTTAATGCAAGTTAAGATCAATTGACAGCATTTGTGGCATAATGTTGATACCAACAACATTTATTTAGACCTATCCCCAAATATCTGAGTTACAGTATAATATCTGCGGCACTTACAATGGAAGTGAATGGGGCCAATCCGCAAATGTTAAAATATTCACAGTTTCAAAAGTATGGTCACAAGATGTTATTAACATGATTTTAGTGTGATGAAATCTCTTACTAAGATTTTCTGTGTAAAGTTATATCATTTTCAACTTTGTTGCCATGACAACATAACACCAACCCTAACAACCTAAAATGACCATAAAAATGACAAATTAGACAACTTTACAGCTCAAATAATACATACATTTTACAAGAAGAATTAATGTAAGTGCTATCATAAAATTATTAGCTTCAAATTTCTGCCTTAAAACCATCCAAAAATTGGTTCCATTCACTTCCACTATACGTGCCTCACTGCAACCTCGAGTCCAAATTATTTTATTTTTTTTTGGTGATTAACGCTATGCCACAAATGCTGTTGATTTAGCTTAACTTGTATTGAACTAGGGCTGGGCGATAGGACGGTGTAATCAGATATCGCCGATGCCGATTCCGAACAGACATGGTCGGCAATATCGGGAAATGGCAAAACCATGGATCTGGGAAGTCGCCACATATATTAAACAGTGACCAGGGTGTGAAACTAGTAGGGGTGTAATGATCCATCGGTTTGGATCGATGCATCGATCCAATGACCAACGATCCAATGTTATCGATACAACGTGTTAATATCGTTATAGACAATTTTTGTTTTTAAAGATGTACCTTTATTTTAATATTCTCATGTCAGCCAAGTCCGTATGCATTTCCGTCAGGTGATGAAGCATCCTTATTACATTCATTTGACTTTATGAGTGCTAAATATGCTTTTCATGTGGGACATGGATGTGCATGGGATCTCTGAAGCCAAATTGTGCTCTGCTATCCGTGTGGTGCACGCAAGCGTGAACCGGGCTTCCCGCGAAATGTGAACTCCATTGACAGGATCCGTGCGAGCGCATCAACTGGGCACTCCTTAAAATATGAGCTCTCGTGACAAATCGCTCACATGCGCGATAAATTTGGGCTTCTGTGGATATCATAGCGCATGCGACCCATTTGAATTTTACATGAGAATTTGCTATTTTAAAGTACCATGGAGAAGGTCAACCATGTGAAACATCTTGACAATGGCAACATTCTGAACAGCACTAATGAGGGAAAGAGAAACACCTGCTCAGCTCCAGCATCAGTTATAAGACTTTACACATCTACACATCAACACCCTTACTAACATTTATCCCAGTTCATTGTAATTTTTCATTACAACTGTGGTAGTTGTAGCCAAGAGGACCACGGATAGCACGGATAGTTGAAAACAAGTCATGGGTATGTAAGTATTTTGAATTGGACTAAACTGAAAAATTAGCTGTCATCAAACGAGTAATAATCACTTGTGCGTGACTTTATTTTTTTTTTATATTATTTATCTGTATAATTTTTTTCAACATCTGAAGTACCTTATTTTGTTGTGGATTTCCCAATGTGTATACAGGGAGCTGAATAAAATAATCAAATTATATTTTGGTTGCATTTTAGGAAAAATAAAAAAATAAAAAATTGTATTGTATAAAATAGGCACATAATATCAGAATATCGATCGCAGGCCCCTGAATCGAATCGTATCGTGGCAGACTTTGAAATATCGGCAAATATTGGATCGCAGGCCAAGAGAATCTATTCAAGATCTTATCATGATGAAACGTCCGATTTACACCCCTAGAATCTAGCACCCGCCAAATGCGACAAGGCTGAATCCAGTTCGGGAGCTCCTCGTTCAAATGTATTTCATGCACGGGCAATTTTGCTCGTCTACCTGCAATAGGCGGGCAACCTGCTGCAAGAAGTCTCGGAGTGACACATGACAAGAGATACTGTTAGTAACAAAGACATGCACTTGAAGAAACACACTTTATTATATTTTTAAGAACAGACAAAAGAAAAGCCGTCAAAGGCTATGTTTCCATCAACGCTTTTTTATGCACATTTTAGGATATTGCATAAAATCTGCTGGATGGAGACACCAAAATGCTAATAAAATCTCCAAAATGCGCATGGAAAACTTACATGCTCGCTCGAGGTGGATACATTTTGTATTCGATAAGAAGAAATGCGAATAAACTATGATGGAAACACATTTACTGAATAAACTCCTATTGAATTTAATAGGAATACAAGATGCGCATCAACAAAATAATGTGACTGAATAATTCATTCATAACTGGACAAACCAGCAGACCAATCATCGCAACTGAATTGTTGCTCTGGTCATTCTGATATACCAGTGTCCTAAAAATCCAATGCCTACATAGAGTTTGCAGAGCAAATATGTTAAACACAAACTTGCACTTTTTCCTGAAGAGCAGGTTTATTGATACTTTTAAAGAATATCTTATAGATCCACACCGCAAAGTCATAATGGAGGAACGCACACACACATAGTGCTCCCAGAACTGTGTGACAAGATGTCATTTCCAGTCATGAAAGTGTTATTAAAGTGTTTTGTCTGCGCGTCCTAAACCGTGAGTATTTTATTAATAAAAGAGTCACACAGTCGCTACAATTTCTCCGGAAGTGATGATTTTGTTCTTTTGAACGCAAAGGATGGAAACTCGGCTTTATTCGCACATTGTTTTTTTGCGATATTCTGATTTTTCGCATAAATTAAATTCACAACTTAGATGGAAACATAGCTACTGCTTGAATCTGATTTGCTGTTTGTTCAGAGGCATGCACTGCGAGCTGGAACAGGTCTCGTGTCTTGTGGAACAAGCGCATGTAAAGAGTTTTCACTCTTTTTTCTCTGTTTCATTCATCTGAAAACTGTTTGCAAGAATACTGTCATCTATGAGAATGCTGCAAATGATCTCTGATCATCTCAGGAGGTGCTGTGAGTTTAGTTCACTTTATTTCCATGTGGTTAGCATGCATTGTGAACACAACTCTGCAGGTTCAGTATATATATCTTTGTATTAAAGAAACAAAGACGAAGTGGACCTGGGTAGCTCAGTGGTAAAATACGTTGGCTACCACCTCTGGAGTTTGCTAGTCCGAATCCCAGGGCATGCTGAGTGACTCCAGCCAGGTCTCCTAAGCAACCAAATTGGCCTGGTTGCTAGGGAGGGTAGAGTCACATGGGGTAACCTCTTTGTGGTCGCAATAATGTGGTTCGTTCTCGGTGGGGCCCATGGTGAGTTGAGCGTGGTTGCCACGGTGGATGGCGTGAAGCCTCCACACGTGCTATGTCTCCGTGGCAACGCGCTCAACAAGCCACATAATAAGATGCGCAGGCTGATGGTCTCAGACGCGGAGGCAACTGGGATTCGTCCTCCGCCACCCGGACTGAGGCGAATCACTACGCAACCACAAGGACTTAGAGCCCATTGGGAATTCCAAATTGGGAAAAAAAAAGAAACAAAGACGAAAGTGAATAAATCATAAAATAATACAAGACACGTTCATCTTGAACCTAAAATTTAGTATTATTTTCTTTTCTTTAGGCAGCATTAACTGTATTACCAAAATGCAATACAAACACAAATTCGACAAGAACACACATTTGGCAGCATTATTTTGGGAACACAAGGGAATTTATTAGGCTTATTTATTTTGATTATCATTGTCTTTACATTTATAATTGTCTGTAGTTCTTAATCTGTAGGTTATTAGTAATTTTTCACCTTGTGCCCATTCTATGGAGCTTGTTCCTAAAACAGGGAGCAAAAAATAAATAGTGAAAGACTGCGAAAGGACTGTGTCAGTTGCCCGGATGTTCCAGGAATTACGTGGTTTAACAAATGCAGAGAATTCCAAGTACGTGAATAAGACTTGCTAACAGCCCCTGTCTGTGTGTCTCTTTCGGTTATTCTCAGTGAGACGAGGACTCAGGTTGGTGGAGAGCCCAAGGTTGAGGGGCTTTGTGCTGATTGCAGAAGACATTTCTTCTGGTCTCAAGCCTCTCTCTGGCCAGGATAAAGCACTGGTAAATATGCAGCGATCCGATGTACACAACGGCACTGAGCCACCTCATCTGAATCCACTGAGGCCTCTTGTCTTACAAGGACACAGGCTGGATATTCTCACCTGGTGTAAACACTGTTGGACAGATGCAGAATTGAAGAGCACTTTCTTCCCCTACACTCAGTCAAATCAGCGGTGGCGGCACACGGCATTCATTCACTCGACCCAAATGCTCTGTCTCTTTATCCTTCTTTCTCTACACCTCGCTCACACTTTTTCCTCCCTCGTTCACTCTCTTTCTCTCCTCTGAGATGAAGGACGAGTCCCTGAGTGGGAGAGAGAGAAATCCTGTTGAAGAGCCTGCCTAAACCTGCACTCTATAGCACGATCAATATTTGACCTTCCACAGTATTATCATCCCTCTCTTTTTTCCCTTTATTCCCCCGTTGGAGCCTGAAATTACATTCTCTGCTAAAGGCCACCATGCACAGTAGCTATTCAAAATGGCCCTGCCAACTATGGCATGTGAGAAAGAACATCCGACAGGGTTCAGAATGAGAGCGTCAGCCACCTCCGAGGATTCTAGCGAATAGAACAGTGTATCATATGCAACTGAACTGCATATAATGCTGATGCAATAGAGTACAGCTTGAGTCAGTCAGGGTGAACAGTACCTGCTCATGACACTATTCTGGTGCTAAATTGTCTCCCTACTTTTTAAAGAAATAATTATGATAATTTTAAAAGTTGTTTACTTTGCTTGATAAAATCTGATAGGGTTTTCAGTCACAATACTAAGCAGATTCACAAATATGCATGTGACCATTGGAAAGCAGCAGTCTATCAGTCAGACAGCACTCAGGTACCAAATTTGCCATAAAAAGTCTGTACTCGGTGTAGTACTATATATATATATATATATATATATATATATATATATATATATATATATATATATATATATAATTGACTTGGTACCAAAGTACCCAAACTTTGGTCCCTAGTAAAAACCTTTGCCAAATGGTTGCATCGACAACGTGCAAACAGTTTACACACCAAGCGGAAATGCTATGGTTAGCGCCTACATAAAAATCCCTAGTAAAAACCTTTGCCAAATGGTTGCATCGACAACGTGCAAACAGTTTACACACCAAGCGGAAATGCTATGGTTAGCGCCTACATACCAACGCCTTCCTTTTAGCAATTCAGGTAGAACTACTGGGCCAATGACTCATCACATAATTCTTTGGGCTGGATAAAAATATCAATTTTCTGATTAAGCGATCTTGTTATTTATCTTCATAATTTAACATTTATGTTGTGAATGTAATGACACTTTTTTATGTCTGTTTTTATTTATTTATGCACTGACAAGTTCCTAATGGAAAAAAATATTTCTTGAATCATTAATTTGAACAATCCTGATATTGATCCTACAATCCTAAGATTGATCTTAAATAGTAAGCGCAACCCTTTACAACATAGCACCCTCAGGGTGCTTTCACACTGGTGTGCACCCAGGTTCGAAAGGCGTCAAATTCTGGTTCGTTTGGATGATGTGAACGCTGTTTTCCAACTTGGGTTCGCTTGAAAAAGGTGGTCTGTGACATGCTGTTGATATGAACACAAACGTACCAAACTGCAGAAGTGAACCAAAATTGATGACGTATAATTTGCATCTTTGCAGGCTCCCGATCGCATTTATTATGGAATAATGCATTTTACCTGCTTGTCTCTGAATAAATCCCCTTCAGAGAGCAGCTCCTATTCTTCACATCTATTGCAACACATCTGCGGGCTTGCGGAAGACAAATTCTATTTATTCATCACATCACTGCACATTCAATGCATCCATGGCAGACAAACGTAAGTTCAAACTTTAATAGACAATAGAAAAATAGACAAACTTTAAAACTTCACTTAACACAATGAAGCTGATGTCTTTGTGAGTTGTAACCTAGTTACAGTGGAAAGCAGCTGCTGCTTGTACATTGATGATGCAATTAGACAGCAGTTTAGACCCAGTTAATACAATATGAACAGAGACCAGCGGGCGGGGGGAGGAAACGAACTCTGGTTCGGTCCAAGCAATCGAAGCAAGTGTGAAAGCACCCTCAGAAAGAACATGCTTTCAGTCTTCCCATTATTACTACTTAGGGTATGTTCACATTTGTAGTTCGGTTCTCTTGGTCCGAACCAAAAAAAGAAAATTATACATTTAGTCCTGGTTCGCTTAGCATTCACACTGGCATTTTTATCACCGAGCCTAAAGATACAAAACAAAAGGCATCAGGAAAAAGTCACAACCTGATCGGACAGCTTTTATGACGTATATTTTGCGATGGAACTTGCCGAACATCCAAAACAACGCTGGCTGCTGGGCGAAATGTGCTCGTTGGATGTATATATGTATATATGGTGGAATTTTACCAGCTGAGAACAAACGAAGAGCTAGTAAAATGTGTAAAGGAGTCAAAATAGTGCCATGAATTCCTCCATTGCACACACAAATGAAGACATGCTGCAAGGACGGCTGATGGCGGTTCTGACGCCAGTACCGAAATGTAATGGGCAACGTAGCTCCTATGATGAGAAAAACCAGCTATGCTTGAGGTCAGCATTAGGCAGATTACTTCCTGTTATTGGTCCGTTTAGACGTCTTTGGTCCATGCTGCGTTCATTTATCAATCGAACCGCACCAGAGTTCATTTGGAAGCGGACCGAGACCCACTATTCAGGCGGTCTTGGTCCGCTTGTTTGGTGCGCACCAAAGTTCGAATTTGTTCAAATGAACTGCACTAACAGAGCAATCGCACCAGAGTTTGTTTTAATCGAACCAAACCTGCCAAGTGTGAACACAACCTTAATCTTGCAAGTTAATTTAGTGTAGTTTACAAGAAAGAGTGTGTTGCAATACTCTTTTGATTAAAAGACACAGTGTTTTGAAAAAAATGCCTTTAAAGGAATGTTCCGTGTTCAATACAAGTTAAGCTCAATCGACAGCATTTGTGTCATAATGTTGATTTCCACAAAAATGTATTTCAACATGTTCCTCCTTTTCTTTAAAAAACACAAGAATCGTGGTTACAGTGAGGCACTTACAATGGAAGTGAATGGGGACAATGAAAGTGAATGTGAAATTTGAAGCTTATAATTTTATAAAAGCACTTACATTAATTCTTCTGTTAAAACTTATTTGAGCTGTAAAGTTGTTTAAATCATCATTTTTACAGTCATTTTAGGGTTTGTTGACATTACATCGTCATGGTAACGAAGTTGTAAAATTGGCTATAACTTTACACAGAAAAGGTTAGTAAGTTGTTTCATCACACACAAATCATAAGTACTCTTTCCACCACTGCAGGTTACATATATAAGCTATCCCTCGGTACATGTAATTGCAGCGTAGTTCTAGCGGGAAGACTAGCAGCTGTACATCATCGCACCATTAGCTAGGTAACTCCTAGCCAATCACATGTAAGCCATTGCTTTATAAGTCTGCTCACATTATCACATTGCTGTTTCAGTTGTGCCAGCACGGCAACCTCCACCACCCCACCACTACCAGTCGAGTCCCGTCCTGCACGGGGGTAGGCTCCTTGCCCCTGCCTCCTATCTCTGGCAGGATATGACGGTTCAGAGTACAACTTCTTTGGACCGCCAGACGGGGCTTACACCAAAAAGAGACATTACATTTTCTGTTTTATATTCATCAAATAAATGTCATCTTGAATTTCACTCAAGTCTGCAAGTCTTCCTGATAGAACTGTTATTCTAGTAAGCCCAGAGAGGCATCATTCAAACAGATCCCGCACAGAGATTTGAGAAGCATGTAATTTTTTTATGTATTTTTTTAAATAGGTTTAAGCGGTTGACTGTGGACACACTTCGGTGAATAGAAAGGTTGAGCTTGAATTTAAATAAGAACATACAATAACATACCTCTATTTGATTAGTGTTGTATTCTGCAAAAAAGCTAGTATATTTTTCATCTCCTTATTTTAATTCATGATTCTCTTGATTACTATTCCAACAGAATTAAACCCAGCATGATCTAAATCCATCAGGAATTTAGTATTTTATGATCAAACAGACACATATAAGCACACAAGCACAAACTCTTTCACATCAGTGGATTTTATCATGTTTCCTTTGTTCATATGATTTAACTTTAACTTATTTCTGTAATCATCAGAGGATTTTTATTTTTATATATTTTTTTTTTCACTTTGGATTTTATTTTGGATTTCTGGTGTAGTATCATCAATTCTTTTTGGTTAAAAAATGAATTCCAAACATTAAAGGAATGTTCTGGGTTCAATACAAGTTAAGCTCAGTTGACAGCATTTGTGGCATAATGTTGATTTCCACAAAAATTAATTTTGACTCGTCCCTCCTTTTCTTTAAAAAAAATAAAATAAAAAAATATTGGTTCCAGTGAGGTACTTACAATGGAAGTGAATGGGGGGCAATTTTTGAACATCAAAATACTCACTTTTTCAAAAGTATAGCCACAAGACATAAAGGATATGAGTGTAAAAATGATTTGTGTGTGATGAAACAACTTACTAACCTTTTCTGTGTAAAGTTATAGCCAATTTTACAACTTCGTTACCATGACGATGTAATGTCAACAAACCCTAAAACCCTAAAATGACTGTAAAAATAATGATTTAAACAACTTTACAGCTCAAATAATACACAAGTTTTAACAGAAGAATTAATGTAAGTGCTTTTATAAAATTATAAGCTTCAAATTTCACATTCACTTTCATTGTCCCCATTCACTTCCATTGTAAGTGCCACACTGTAACCACGATTCTTGTGTTTTTTAAAGAAAAGGAGGAACATGTTGAAATAAATTTTTGTGGAAATCAACATTATGACACAAATGCTGTCGATTGAGCTTAACTTGTATTGAACACGGAACATTCCTTTAAGGCATTTTTTCAAAACACTGTGTCTTTTATTCAAAAGAATATTGCAACACACTCTTTCTTGTAAACTACACTAAATTAATTTGCAAGATTAAGGTTGTGTTCTCACTTGGCAGGTTTGGTTCGATTAAAACGAACTCTGGTGCGATTACTCTGTTAGTGCGGTTCAATTGAACAAATTCGAACCTTGGTGCGCACCCCCGCATACTTGAAGAAAATACAACAGTGCCGCGTTTTCTCTCTGAAGGACGCAGAGCATGCATTTATTTAATTGAATCGTATTCTTCTGAAGTTTGGTAATCACATTAGGTCATATCATGATTCCCATCTTTCCACCCCCAAATTTAAGACCTCTTTAAATGATAATTAAAACAAATTTGTATCATTTAAGATATTTAAGGCTTTTTATGACCTTAAATTTTGGAAAACTTTTTTTGGAACCCTGTAGCAGCTTCTAAATGCCAAAGACCTGCATTGCTGCAAGAGGATTCTTGGACAAACTGAAAATTTTAAGAATACAACATTTATTCAAATAGAAATTGCCATTTGTAACATTCTAAATGTCTGTAAATTGTCTCTAAACTACATAATGTGCATTGTGACTGAAACACATTCCTATTTCAGGTTTATTCTCATTCACATATGTCCAAGTATTTTGGCTATATCATAGAGGAGGAAATTATGAATGAGATTATTAAGCAAACTGCTATCAACTCCAACATGCCAACTGTATAAAATAAGGCTAAAATAAACATTTCACACAGTGTAGTGAGAGATATGATTGATGCAAACACTAAAAGTGGTTGTTCTGTATATGTATTATTGTATTACAGTTGTAATAATAAAGTCTTAATTAACATTATGGTCATTTTACGTATTGATATATTATTATTAAGTAAAGTAGCATTTGGATACATTATGTTTTGTGATTTCTCATATCTCCTTTATATAACATCCATCCCTTGAACACTTTAGGCCTCTAGCGGGTGAGGCTTTTCAGACAGATAAACAGCAGCACAGGGCAGGGATGTACAGTACAGCACCATGAGCAAGAGTGTTACCCGCTAGGACAGTTTATTTTGAACAAGAGGGGCAAACGGTTACAGAATTTAACCTGGGAGTACAATACCGAACTGATGCGGACCGATAGAAGCAGAGAGGTCGTCTGTGTGCACAATGGTGCGAGGAACCAGATGGTGGGAAAAAAAATTATGTTCAGTGAAAAGTCAAAAGAAGATTGCAATGTATGTAATTGTAACTATATCAGATATTATTGATAAAATATTCCCCAAAATTCAGAAATATTATGTATTTTTTGTACTTTGTAACTGTGGTGAAAAATAACTGTAGTGAAGTTGAATACTTCATTTTTAATCAACTCGAGAAAAAAGTACTATTATTTATGTATACTTAAAAAAGTAGAAAAATGTGAAACATTTTCTCAAGTACTGTAACGAGAGTAGTTGTAATTAGTTACTTTCCACCTCTGGTAAACTGAATAAAACCTGGAGTACCACAAAACATTCAAAATATTCTTATATTAACATATGACTCCATCAATGTACCTCTTTCCACTGTAAATGTCTTTATTCAAACGGTCTGCCACTATGTTCTTGAAATAAACCAGGTGGACATAAACCAGGTGGACATTTTTCTTTATATCCATCTATGTATCTATCTGTCTAGTAGAATGGACATGTCACAAATGGAAGTCATTTGTTTGAAAATATGTGAGTGTAATATGAATGTATGCATGTGTGCACGAATCTTGTCATGTTTGTCGTTGCCCTGATTTCCATAGAAATAAAAAACTGTCAAAAGTTTACTCATCCCCCTGTTTTGATTTCATTCAATCAAGTGTGTGTATAATTACCCAACTATGGGTAACTAGCATCTATGGGGATCCAAATATTGCAGTTTGACAAATCCTTCATTTGTATTCACATGCCTCACAAAGCATCAATCGTGCTATGCATGCAACCCCCCCCCCCCCCCCCCCCCCACCAACCAACCCAAGCCCCCACAATTCCCTGGAAAACAGAGCTGCAACACAAGCACTGCCTGATTAGAACTGGGTTACATGCTGAGATCGGTGTGTGTCATTAATATCTTCCCATCCAGACGGCTCTTTCTAAGTATTTGAATTCTTAAAAAGTGCTAAGACTGGGTCCTGCCCTGGAAGAGTTTGGTGATGCGTGCTGTCAGCAGGAATGGAAAATGGGAATAAACAGAATGTGCGTTCCAAAGTTTGCCACCCGCTGGGGCTAATAAATGCCCCTCTTTCTTTGGTCACCCAGATTTGGCAGAGGAGGCAGAGTCTGTAACTGCCGCGCCGATGTGCTGAATCCGCAGGCACAGGTAGGCGCACGTGTGCCAGTGTGGCATGTTCTAAGGCTTTGTTCACTGTGCACATAAATCAGATTTGTTTTTTCAAATCCAATATTTAGACTGACTGTAATTTTGAAAGCAAAAAAACCCAATCCGTTTGTTCAGATAGAGTAGTCACTATCCGGTTTATCTAAATCAATTGCTATAGTAATGAGGTAAGCATCAGCGAAATGCATACAGTGGGTCAAAAACTGCTCACTTATTCACTCATTCACTATGTCACAGTTCGGTATATGACACAAGAGAATTATTTATTTATTTATTTATTTATTTATTTTGCTGTTCAGACTTTAGACAACTGAATGTATTTGAGTTGGATATGTAAAAAATAAAAGTTTTGCTGTCTGTCAGAACAAAGCTTAAATGAGGCAATTTTTCACCTATTGCCGGTGTTCATTACGCACACCATATATATATATATATATATATATATATATGCCCACAGGCTGCATCGACGTAGCTCAGAAATGATTTGGACCTGAAACAAATGACAGTGGTGTGTTGATAGATGATAGATGAAAAGGTGAAAAGCCTGTCACGCCTTGAGTGTTCCATCATGCGGTCACCGGCGCTCTCGTCTTTTGTCTGTGTGTGATTGTGACGGCCGCTGCAATCTCCTCACAAAAGGGTGAGCAGAGAGAGGGCAGTGCTTCTGTCAGCTCATCTCCTCCCCTTTAAATACAGACTGAACAGCTGCTACAATGAGAGAGTGCATCTATTCCCCCCCACCAGCGCATTCTGTGACACCACTCTCAAAGTGTTCATCTGGACCAACTGCACTGCCACACGATCATTATCATGCCAGAACTTTAATCCATCCATCCATCTTGTGAATCTAGTCAAACACACAAAAAATATATTTTTTGTACTTTTTAAAGAATGAACAGTGACATTAATGAGTTTGAGATCTATCTATCTATCTATCTATCTATCTATCTATCTATCGTACTGTGCAGAAGTCTTAGGCACGTTATATTTTTCACAAAAACATTTGTCTTAAAATGGTTATTTTACGTACACTGGCAGCCAAAAATTTGGAATAATGTATAGATTTAGCTGTTTCAGAAGGAAATTGGTACTTCAGTTCACCAAAGTGGCATTCATCTGATCACACAGTATAGTCAGGACATAACTGATGTAAAAAAACAGCACCATCACTATTTGAAAAAAGTAATTTTTGATCAAATCTAGACAGGCCCCATTTCCAGCAGCCATCACTCCAACACCTTATCCTTGATTAATTGTGCTAAATTGCTAATTTGATACTCAAAAATCACTTGCCATTATATCAAACTCAGCTGAAAGCTATTTGGTTCATTAAATGAAGCTTAACATTGTCTGTGTTCTACCCGCTCAACACCAGTTTCATGTACAACAGTAAAGAGAAGACTCAGGGGTGCAGGCCTTGTGGGAAGAATTGCAAAGTGAAAGCCACTTTTGAAACAGAAAAACAGAAAGAAAATGTAAAAGTGGGCAAAGAAACACAGACATTGGACAACAGATAATTGGAAAAGAGTGTTATGGATCTTAACCCCATTGAGCTTTTGTGGGATCAGCTAGACTGTAAGGTGCGTGAGAAGTGTTCGACAAGACAGCCTCATCTCTGGCAAGTGCTACAGGAAGTGTGGGGTGAAATGTCACCTGAGTATCTGGACAAACTGACAGCTGAAGTAGTTTAAGAAGCTCTGACATTTTTTTTTTCTAATTGTAATAGTTATTTTTCACGTTATTAATGTCCTGACTATAAATTGTGATCAGTTGAATGCCACTTTGGTGAATAAAAGTACCAATTTCTTTCCATAAGAGCAAAATCTGTTCATTATTCCAAACTTTTGGCCACCAGTGTATATAGTCTGCTTTTAGAGTATCAGTAGGAAATATCAATTTTAGATTTCAACATTCTTTTTACAAATAGAATTGCATAGAAGAACAAGGAGCCCTACAACAGATTGTATGGTCAGGGCCTTAGCTAGTGGAGTGGAAGGTGGAAATGATTCTAGGGGCCCAAAGGTACAGGCGGCCCCACAACAAATTCTAAATTGTATTTTTTAATAGGAAAGGGGCCCAGAGCAATATACAGTCAGGGGGCCCAGATTACCTTGCTATATCCCTGGGTATGGGCCCCCAGAGAACCCAGAACTCAACAACTTTAAGTCACTTGGGGATTACATGAAGAGACAGAAGCAACTGAGACAGCCTAAATAGATAGAAGAACTGTGGCAAACACTCCAAGAAGCTTGGAATATCCTGTCTGCCAACAACCAATAAAAACTGTGTCCAGGCGTACCAAGGAGAATTGGTGCTGTTTTGAAGGCACAGGTTGTCACACCAAATATTCATTAAGCTTTTTTTTTTTAAGTTACTTAGTATGACGTTAGTTGATAAATGTTAACTATGTTTGGCATTATTTTTAAAGACATCCTCACTATGAAACATTTTTCATGAGTGCCTAAAATTTTGCACATACTGTACAGTATGTCCATCTTTTTATCTAACCATTTGTCTATCTATACATCTATCCAGCTATTCATCCATCCATCTATCCATATATCATTCTTGTTTGTATTTGCATCACATCTTTCTCTCTATTTGTCTTTTTGTTTGTTTCTCTCCTCCACTCTGTTTTCCAACCAGTGGTGATTTGGATGACGGAGGGTACAAGAACAAACATGGAGATTAGTAGAAGCTAATAATCCTCTTTTTCCGCACACAGTCTCATATTTATAAATTAAAGACGAGTGCGGGGGGCTTCTAAAACATTAAAGGCTGCTCCATCTGAGCCCTCCTCCCACCCCTGGGGCTGCAGTGAACCCTGGGATTTGCAGAGAGTAAACTAAAGCCATACATCATTGAGCGGCAGGCCACGGGAGAGGAGTGCTCGGCCAGTAATTCTGAGGTTAACCAATGTAATTTGGATCTTGTACATGCAATTTATTTCAGACGCCAAGAGAAGTTAAAACTTTTCTCTGTTGTTTAAAGACAAACAAATGCTAGTGGCAAAGGGAGAAATTGGTCTCTGGTAAAATAAGATGTTTACTGTTTTATTAGCTTGAAATATTCTTGTTAGCTCAACTTCAAAGGGATTACTGAAGGTTGCTCTATATCGGTTTATGTACTTGGTGTCCTTAACCTTGTAATCATTGTAGTCCTTTTTTATTGCAATTATTAATGCATCACAAAGTAGCAATAGATCAGAGCCCATCCTCATACAAAGAGATGTTCAACACTCATTTAAGATGCACCATTAATGAACAATCCCTATTGCAGTGCCTGCAATGCAGGCAACATGCATTATAAATACCTACATTTCAACATGTTCACATACTTTGAACTCATTTTTAGTGCTACAATAAATTAATAAATACTTTTGAATCCAGAAATTACATTGCTTGAATTTATTTTGTTTATTTATCAAATATATAGTCAGCATTTGTCTGTGTACTCACAGAACAACGCAGACACATCAATGGAGAACTATAACTGCAAACCAATGCATTGGCCACTACGCGGAGACTACGCCGTAGGTTTGAAGCAGAAGTATAAATCAGCCTTTAGGGTGTTGTTTGCATTCATTTGGGATTTTTCCTTTATCTGCATCTTCCCTGTAGGAAGGATCAACCCAGTCACAAGTCCTTTCCAACTGAAAAAAACCTGAGTCCTCTGCTCTAAGAAGCCCGTCTCTAAATGGCACACCGTTATTTAAAACCACAATTAATTTTACACTTAATTTTCATGTGGGTCCTGTCTTGTAGGGTGTCAGGGTAGTGGTATGGAAACAGAGAGGAAATCTCCTGCAGTTTAGAGGATTAACGGCTACAAAGTGCCCGTCAGAAATAAAAGAAGGCCAGCCAGTGGAGTGATACAAGTGAATTAAAAGATTAAGGTGGTTTATAAAGACTGATTACAAAGCCATAGGGGTTTTTGAATGGGAAGACAAACCTTTGCGATGGGATAATTCCCTTGTTCTTGCTCCTCATAGATGGGCTACTATTTCACATTGCACTCTCTGTTTTAAATCGATTAGTAATGGACACCCAGATTGAGACTTAGGTTTAAAAAAAGAGGGGTGAGAGTGAATGAGAAATAAAGAACAGAAGCAGGAGAGGAAGAGACAGAAACAGAAAGTAAGATGGGGGAGAAAGGGACAGAGAAGGGGGAAGATGCCATCTAAATCAGTAACAGAGTGGCGCTGCTGCCTGTTGTATTATCTGACTGCGCGTGTTTGAATCTTTCTGTCGCAGCACAGATATCAGTTAGCTGCAAAAAGAAAATTCAACAGAAATAATGGGCCACACAGAGGGGCCTATGATTTCCAAGTTGCGGAATCAACTATAGAATGCGGAATGTCATGGAAATTGACAAATTTGGGATAAAATGAATGTATAAATTCACAATCAAATTAAAATCATGATATGTCCTAGTGTGATGATTAAACCACAAAAGGCTGAGATTTAATTAATCAAATACTCTTAACGGTTTTATATACGGCTGAGCTGCGAGCTTCAACAGTATGTGAATGTGAGCTGCATCATTAACATCACGTGCGCTCTGGGTGTATAAATGACAAAGAACGGAGCACTTTATTCTCTGTGAGGCGCAACACATGAAGAGTATATATAAATACAGGGGCTTAGATTATGGGGGATGGGGGGTTGGTAACCCCCCATAAATATATATATATATATATATATATATATATATATATATATATATATATATATATATATATATAATTAAATCAAAGCCTTTTGTGGTTTAATAAACACATTAGCCCATAGGCGAACTGCTTTTATGGAGGGAAGAAGTCTGGTGAAGTTGTCTTAAGCATCCGGTTCTCCCCCAAGACGTCAAAATAAAAGTACCTTTTAACTAGACATCTGAACTGGAAAAACTGAAAACTGAAAAATGCGACAAAATTATATTACTTCTGTATAGTAAAATTCAATGTAGTATTAATAATAATGATAATTATATATCAATAATTATTTCATTATATCTAAGCAATATCTCATAAGCAAGATTTTTTTTCTGCTTTCATTGATACTGTGATGCTCTACTGCGCAGCACTTTATTTGACAAAATAAATACATAAAAAAAATAAAAATAAATAATGTTCTGTTTTGGATTGTGCAGTGAGGATCAGTATAGAAGCTCTTCATTTAATAAAAATAATGTAAATAATTGTTATGTTTTTATTTTATTAAAATTCTATAAATTAATTTGATTAGTTTTTTATATATATATATAAAATGTAATTAAACTTTAAAACCTGAAATTCAGAGAAAATAAAACGGAAAACACGCAATTTGAGTAAAAAAAATAAAACAGATATAAAAAAAATATAAAAAGAAGAAAACGGATTTCATAGGGCCCTACACACAGATCACAATTTTAGTAAATAACAGAACGGTCTTTGTAAATAAACCTGCCACATGAGTAAAGAACTGGTGACATATGAAACTGGGATAGTTCACCCAAAAATTGTCATAATTTATTCACCCACATGATGTTCTAATACTGACATTTATTCTTCTGTGGAACACAAAAGGAATGTTAGGCATGTTATTCTCAGTCACCATTCACCATGGAATGTGTTCCACAGAAGAAAGAAAGTCATATGGATTTGAAATGACATGGGGGTGTGCAAATGACAAAATGTAAGAATCAGTCACTGAAAAACTCTAAGTGGTTGACCACTATTCTGAATACTGAGGAATAAGTGGAGGTTATGGTCCTGTCTCCTATAATATAGTTCAGAAAATCTAAATGTTTTAAAACAAAAAATGAAGAATGGACAAAAAAAAAAAAAAAAAAAAAAAAAAAAAAAGAGAAAAGAGAGGTTCTACTGGGAAAGGGAGCAGCAAGGCAGAAACTAAATGGAAAAAAAAGAAAATGAGAGCAGGTAGGGGGAGAAGATAGAAAATGCTGCCCGCTGCAAAGTCTTCAGACAAAAGCATAAAGTGAGGGAAGAGTTCCTCAAGCCTTCTCCATTCCAGTGAGAGTCAGTAAGCACTTTTCACTGAGCCGAAAAGCTCACTGGAACACCACCCATCAGCACTTTTTCAACCACAGGAATCCGGGTAAAGAGTGACATGTGTAGAGGATTTTTCCTGCGACAGTCTCTCTCATTCTCTCTTACTTTGCTTCTCTCACTTGCTCTACTTCTCATTTTCATCTTTTTGCCCGTCAACATCTATCTACACCTAGTTTTCCTGAACTCAACCCAGTCTAATAGAATTAATGAACCTTACTATAACTACTTTTGTGCAAACTTACTTTTACGTGCCGCTTTCTACATTTTTCGTGAGTTTCCTGGTGAAATTAACACTACAGGCACAACAATTGTGCGTTTTATTCACTTGCACACAAATCACGAGTACAACAGCTGATTATGACTTCATAAACACTTATTTTTCACTCTGTTACTCATACACTGCTTTGCTATGATTTCAAAACACTTTTACTCTAACGTATCATTTGAACAACCATAAATTTTAACGCATGTATTACAGACTCACCTACATTTACACACGTATTCCAATGTGATTTGCTTCTGCGGTAGCTCACCTGATTGAGCATTGTACTTTGGACTCAAAAGATCATGGTTTGAGACCAGTCAAGCACGCAAGCTGACATGTGAGATGAGAGTGTCATAGAAGCAACACAAGATAAAGTGGTTGCTTCAGAATATGTGCTTTTATTTTGTCATTTTGTATTTGGACACTATATTGATTAGGTTAAGGGGTTGGTTTAGGGTAAGGATGTCTGTTTTGTTCACCTCATTTTATTTTAGATCACTTTTGGTTGGGTTTAGGTTAAAGTTTTAGTTTAGAGAGGTACATTTTACTCATTAAAACCTCCATCTAATATTTACCTTAAAAACATAGTCTGATAATGACATCACTCACTTTTGGCGCCCCCCGCTGGACATTTCACTGGGAAACTGCAGCCAAACATGTCATGAAGCACACAATTCTGTTTTTGCAAAAAAATTTGCTACTGTCACGTAATGTTTATGAGACCAGGCTGGCTGGACTCCCATAATGCTTGGCTATCACAGCCTATTAGATGATAATCAGCTAAGATAATAGCATCTCTTTTAAAACTATGCCACGTCTTGTTTTATGTTGGTCCAATGGGACTGAACAATGCAATTCCCTCCCTTTCCAGAACCCCTCCCCTCTTCCTTTTGTCCACTGGATTTTCAAGCAAAATAAGGGACTGATTGCAGCACACACAGCATTTGTTATAAAAATCTAGTCACTGATTGTGCTTTTACAAAATAATGACACAGAATCTGCCTATAATCTTCTCACAGTGTTTGTACATAGTAATTACGAAGAAGTACAATTCAACTACTGACTGCTATCTTTTTTTCACACGGATAACATATCTTTCTCTGTGTGATTTTGAAAGAGGTGACATGACTGTGTACAGTGAACACTAGGGTTGGTAACCAAGATTATTTAATTTTTTTTTAAGTATGGAACTGAATGATTTTCATAACTTTCAAAATGTCCAGCGCAACCAGTGTAGCCCGATTCCCAAGCGACTGACTCATATGAGCCAGTTCTGTTTATATACAGCACAACCACTGTTGACCAATTTTCATTCAAATGATTCATATGAGCGGTTCTTTTAAATCTACTGCATGAAACATACCAGTGTAGCTCGATTACCGAATTAATGCCTTATATGAGCCATTTCTTTTGAATCTACAGCGCAAAACATACAGAACAATCAGTTTTGCCAGATTACTGCACAAGTGATTTATATGAGCAGTTTTTTAAATTTACAGCATGCAATAAATAGCAACTCGTGTAGCCCGATTCCCGAACAATCGACTCATATGAGTTAGTTCTTTTGAATCTCCAGTGCGAAATATACAGTGCAACCAGTGTAGGCCATTCCCCACGTGAATGACTCCTATGAGCCGGTTCTTTTGAAATGTACAGCATGGAACATACAGCACAACCAGTGTAGCCCAATTACCAAACAAATAATTCCTGAGAGCTGGTTCTTTTAAATCTACAGCACGAAAATACAGCACAACCAGTGTAGCCCAGTTCTTAAACTAATGACTCCTGAGAGCCGGTTCTTTTGAATCTACAGTGTAGAACATACACCACAACCACTGTAGCCCGATTCCCAAACAAATAACTCCTGAGAACCTGTTCTTTTGAATTTACAGTGTGGAACTTACAGCACAACCAGTGTAGCCCGATTCCAGAATGAATGACTCCTGAGAGCCGTTTCTTTTGAATCTACACCGCAAAACATTGAGTTCTGATGTAATTATTGATATTTAATCAAAATAATTAATGAATAAAATATCTTAAATGAAAGTGAAACTATCAAAATCCTCGCTTGTATTTTTGAGGGAGTTTGGCGCGAACCTCCGAAAACAGTGCACGCATCAGGGCACTTCACAATGGTTCATCTTCATGCGCTGCTCTGCTATGAGTGTAGCTGGTCTGCAGTTCATTTGGAGTGCTCACATTATATGACAAGAATGGAAAATGAGACACAAATACAGTCATGGTAATTATGGTATTTCTATATTTGCTTAAAATTCCCTTATTTGGACAATAAAATGTGATTGGAACATGAAGTAAACAATAAACACTGTTAGATCAAATAAATCACAGACAGTATGTAATGCAACTTTGTATGATAAGCCTCAAGGTACTTATGTCATAAAGAAATGCAAGCGGACTGGTACCTCTTCGTTTTCACATTGCACAAATCAATCAAACAACAAAAGGACCCACAAACGAACTGTACTCAGACCTGTGTATGGTTCACTTTTGGGTCCTTTTAGGGGGGTCTGAGATCATTTGGGTTGTTCACATATACACGTTATACCGCTCTGAGAGTGCTTGGAGTGCTCAAATGAACTAGGCATGAAAACACCCTTAAATTAAAAGTCTGTGAACACACACCTTCTGCAAGTTTCTGTTCAATTAAAATATGAAACGAGTATCATTTGGTAACAGACTGCTGAGGGCAGTAGGCCCTAAATAGAGTAAGAATTGCATATCTTATTTCTGAATATTTCTTCCTGAAAAGTACTAAAAGAACTGTGAAGGCAATTGTTAAGGATATGGAATCGGAATCATTATCTACTTATGATTCACATTCCTAGCGCACACTCACAGATTCATGCAAGGACACCACACACACACACCCACATACACACAACCCACAAACCCACTCTCTGACCCCTGGATAGTTGAATGGCAGAGCTATTCATGCAACTGGAGTCCCCCGCAGTGAACAGCGCTCTCCAAGGGAACTTGAACTGAGACACAAATTACATTTTCTGCACAATTAAAGCAGTAGCAGGGCTAAGTGCGTACAGAGAGACGGGTGCCCCTCCAGGCCCTGCCTCTCAGCATAATGGCCATGTGATGAAGACGGCCCCCAGTTAATTAGCCTCTGAAAATACTCATTCTCACCTCGGCACCGCTGATGGAAAAGCGTGCAGAAAGGCCACTCTATCTTATAACCTGCTGCAGACAAGCATCTCTTAACAGAGCTTTAATAAAGTGATTATTGTGTGCCTGTCACTATGAGGGGTGCAAGCTAGCGCTCTTATTCTACAGCTAGAATGGATGAAAACAAAAGCACGCTGGAATTCGCTATCTTGCGCTGCCATTTTAAGGGTAATTAGCTATATTCTTTATCGACATTCATTTAGGGTGATTAACACACCAGTTATTTTGAATTTTACTGCTCATAAGGTTTTATGGAATGAACAAATGATATTTGTATCATTGCGTGTACGACTGAACACGGCCGTGTTAATACAAATGTATTAACTGTTCCTCACATAATGACAACAAATTATGCCAAGTTAGACATTTTAGCAGAATAGACAGTTTCATGTATCAGTTTAAGGAGCAAACCTCAACTGTCAAGGAGTAAACAGGATACTACTAACAGTGCTGCCACTGGTTGAGCCAGTGTTGGGATGCTCAAACAAATAGATTAAAAGAGAATGTTTTGATAGCACCACAGAGCCACAGTGCAACTATTTTTCAAGGGAACCAACCAAGCTGGCATAGGAGAATGTATCATATTTAAACATAAAAAATACACACTGCACCCTTAAGCACAATTAAATGTTGAAACCTTTTTACTTTCACTCATGTTTTTCACTAGATAGTAGATACTTTGAGAGGCATTTTGACAGATTATCCATGATTTAACTTCAGTATGGTTGCTTTGTATTTTCAAAACCCTTGTATTTTCATAATACAAGCAGAAAGCAGGGGCAAATCCGAGGACTGAACTGTGTGCGGCCCAAGAGTGTGTGTGTACGTGACCTGTCTGTGTGATGGTCCTGCAAGCTGTCATTAGGAATAAAGCTCATTTTCTGCCCTCTGGCTCTCATACATGCATTCAGATGCAGAAATGGTAAAGAGAAGGGCCCAGACAACAACAAAACGCTCCTTAAAAAAAGCTGTGGTACTCTTTTAAAAATAGAACTCAACGTTGAAGTATGTTTAGCTTGGCTTAGGGTCTTATTCTTTGGTTTTTAGCTACACAATGACTTTCTGCATCTCTGGAGATTGCACTGGAAGTTTTATAAATTCATAGATTTATACTGTGGTTCTTTTGAATTAAACATTCCTCTTCAATAGGATTGGATCAAACAAAAAATGAAAATTCTTTCAGCATTTACTCATCCAACTTTCAAAGCTGTATAGCTTTTTTTTTTCTTCTGTAGTACACAAAGGAAGAGCACACGTGATCCAAAAGTGTCATAGAAGCACTAAAAAATTACTTGCTTTTACATCTTTCATTTGCTTTTTAGGACACTATCGGTTAGGTCTGGGTTTAAAGTTTAGGGTAAGGAGGTAGGTTTTGCTGATTTAAAACTAGATAGAGCATTAACCCAAGAAACCTTTTGGGAGCTTTTAGCACCACACAGTGGATATTTCACGTTGGAACTCCTGCAATACATTTAATGAACCACATAATGTCTTTCCGCAAAAATGCAGCTATGATCAAGTACATTTAATGAGATCATTTGATGAGATTTCTTTTTTATATAATGAAAGTGAATAGGGACAAACGCTGTTGATCTCCAAAAAAAAAAAAAAAAAAAACAGTCCATACAGTTTGTCTGCTATATTCCAAGTCTTCTGAAGTCATGCAATAACTTTGTGTGAGGAACAGACCAAGATTTCAATCATCCCCATTCACATTTATTGTATGTAAAAGAGCTATGCGCACATTATGGCCAGTATGTCCTATTCTGTTCCACAGAAGAAAGTCATACAGGTTTGGAACAGTGTGTGGGTGAGTAAATGATGACAGAATTTTAATTTTTGGCTTAATTATTCCTTTCAATCCAGTAAGACACATACAGATGCCATCGTCTTTCAATTAAGACAACTCTCCGTTTTATTAATACAAAATTTGCCTTTACCATTAGGGCACTGGAGCACAGCTATCCTCTCCATTCTCATTTCATGGACAGAAACGAGTGAAAGCCATCTTCATTCAGTGCCCCCATGGGGCACACAGTCCTGCCTCTCATGGTAATACCCCAGACAAAACCATGTACCAGCTGCCCTCATCAGGATGCATATCCGCAACAGGCAGACACCTCTGAAAATCCTGCAATCTGGACTCACGGTTCAGAAGAGCTATTCATCTTTATTTACCTCCAAAAGAAGCAGAGCGGGCAGCTCCTTTGTCTTATTCTAATTCCTCTTTATAGCAGGTTGTCTGTTTTTTCCCCTCACCTTTCGTCTCTTGTCGATGTCACAATGCAGTCTCACACAGTGTCTAATAAACACAACCTTGCCATGATGCATGGCTCATAATGTTACGGAGATTTAGTCGGGCCTGTCCACCAGGGAAACAAGAGCAAACGTGACTCCCAAACAGAAAACGTCGCCTCAGGACTATATTTTATACAGTTGTTATTGATGTTGCATCTCATTGAGGTTTTTCCCCTTAAGGGAAAACAGAATGGTTAGATGGTGACCTTATACTGTAAGCTATATGTAAGGTTTCGTTTGTAACATTATATAAAGCATTTGCAAGGCTTATTAGAACAGATGATCACAGGAAACATACTTTATATAATGGGGAAGCTTCTTTGAAACTGTAGATTCCAAGCTCTTAATATTTTATTAAATTATATGATTAAACTAAATTACAGTCAATCTACAATACAAGCTACTCACAAAAAGTAACTACACTGAGTCGACTTGAGGCAAATGTTTAAAAATATAATACTTACCCAATTATATAATTATAAGTCGATTCATATTTTTCATGCACAAAAGAAATGAGTTGTTTGCAAATGTTTTCTAATAACTGACCAGTTGAAGTAATGGTAATAACTGAACAGACTTAATTACACTAAATGCAATTTCAAGGAAAAGTCCGGGTGCGATACAAGTTAAGCTCACTTGACAGCATTTGTAGCATAATGTCGATTACCAGAAAAATGTATTTTAATTTGTCCCTTTTCTTTAAAAAAGCTAAAGTCTGGGTTACAGTGAGGCACTTGCAATGGAAGTGAATGTGGCAAATCCGTAAACGTAAAAATACTTTGTTTCAAAATTTTCACCACAAGACATAAACAATATGCGTGTTAATATGTTTTTAGTGTGAAAAAATCCCTTACTAACCTTTTCTGTGTAAATTTATATCCAATTTTACAACTTGGTTGCCACAACGTTATGCCATAACCATAAAGCGACCATAAAAAATACGATTTAAACAACTTTATTGCTCAAATTATACACAAGTTTTAAGTGAAGAATTAATTAAATGCTTTTATAAAATTATAAGCTTCACATTTCTGCCTTTATACCCTCCAAAACTTAGCCACATTCACTTCCATTGTAAGTAGAAATTTACTTTTTGTGGTAGTCAGCATTATGCCACAAATGCTGTCGATTTAGCTTAACTTTTATTGAAGTCTTAAACATTCAACTAGATATTTTGCTATGAAAATAACTATAATGGGGTGCAGGGTCAGGGTTTTTTTTTTTTTTTTTATCTTTTCATTTACACGATCAATTCACTGAAATGAATCGGACTTCCCGATGCTACACTAAAGAGGAGGACATCGTGTTGGATCACTGTCTCAAACCACTGGTCTGTAAAGTTGCATACGCAAAACAATGAGACAAAAAAACAGATGTAGTGTTTTGTCACGCAAGACCACTACTCAATGGAAAAAGTAGCTTGTTACTAGAAAAACTACATTGTTTTGAAAATTGCCACAAGCTACTGTAACGCTACTGAAAATGTAGTTAAGTTAGTAGCGTCACGACTTTTAGCTAGTTACTCCCAACACTGCATCTTATAAGGATTTTACCATCAGGGAAATCACATTAGTTTAGGTGGTGACCAGATTTTTCAGGGACAGTATGTGCAAGATACAGGGGCGGACTGGGAAGAAAATTTGGCCCGGGATTTTACATAGAAACTGGCCCAAAAGTAGTTGTGTGTGTGTGTGTGGGGGGGGGGGGGGTTTGCTGTCCCTTTCTGCATATCGCTGCCCCCTTCCGCATATCACGCCGCCGTTTTGTGGTGCGTTCTGCATAACGCGGCAGCCCATGCGGCCCAATTTTGCTGCCGGCCCACCGGGAAAACTCCAGGTTTTCCCAATGGCCAGTCCGCCACTGGCAGGATATACACCGATCAGCCACAGCATTTAAACCACTTGCTATTTAAACCTATTGTTTAGGTCCCCCTCGTGCCGCCAAAACAGCACCAACCCGCTTCTCAGAATAGCATTCTGAGATTCTATTCTTCTCACCACAATTGTACAGAGCGGTTATCTGAGTTACCAGTTCAAACCAGACTGGCCATTCTCTGTTGACCACTCTCATCAACAAGGCATTTCTGTCCAAAGAACTGCCACTCACTGGATGTTTTTTTGTTTTTGGCACCATTCAGAGTAAATTATAGAGACTGTTGTGTGTGAAAATCCCAGGAGATCAGCAGTTACAGAAATATTCAAACCAGCCCGTCTGGCACCAACAATCATGCCATGCGATTTTCTAATCAGCCAATCATGTGGCAGCAGTGCAGTGCATAATATCATCAGATACAGGTCAGGAGTGTCAGTTAATGTTCACATCAACATCAGAATAGGGAAAAAAATTGATCTCAGTTATTTTTGGACTGTGGCATAATTGTTGGTGCCAGATGGACTGGTTTGAGTATTTCTGTAACTGCTGATCTCCTGGGATTTTCACACACAACAGTCTCTAGAATTTACTCAGAATGGTGCCAAAAAAAAAAAAAAATATCCAGTGAGGGGCAGTTCTGTTGAAGGAAATGCCTTGTTGATGAGAGAGGTCAACAGAGAATGGTCAGGCTGGTTCAAACTGACAAAGTCTACGGTAACTCGGATAACTGCTCTGTACAATTGTGGTGAGAAGCATGGAATCTCAGAATGCTATTCTGAGATGCGGGTTCGTGCTGTTTTTGCGGCACGAGGTGGACCTACACAATATTAGGCAAGTGATTTTAAAGTTGTGACTGATCGGTATACATGCAGAGTTTATGATATAACATGTCCAGAGGACATCTATATGTGGCGGTAGAAGTTCCTGGTGCACAGGAGTAAATTGCCAGCACACTACCAGCCCGAGGACATAACCATGCTCTTACTACACTTCACTATGAGAGAACAACTGTCTCAGACAGGTACTGTAAAAATAATGAAGACAGGGAGGGGGAAGGTTGAGGAAAGGAGCACAGTTAGAAGGAAAAAACTATCTGTCAAGTATGGATTCTGGAAATTGGAATGGCATTCACACACTACCGGGGCAAAATGGCTCAACGGCAGGGGGAGGAAATTGTTTATGAAGCTTTCAGTCACCGAATCTAAACTCTGCACTCAGAGAGAAGAGATGGAAAGGGGGTTGGGGGGAAAGGTGGCAGCAAAATGGGGAGAGGGACAATGAGAGATTGGAGGACAGCAAGCCAGAGAGAGAGAGAGAGTAATAAAAAGAGAGAGAAAGTGAGGGAATAATAGATGAGCTCTGATCCAGGATCAGAGACAGAGCAACATTCCCCTCATGAATAAGGTCTCGGCTCAGAGAATAGAGCTTTCCTCTATTCTCTTCCACATTCACTTTTCATTCTGCAACATCTAGTGATACACATTACACACAGTGATGTAATGATGATTCTGAAAATAACTCAAATGCTTAAGCATTCTCCTAGGGTTTATGACATTATCATTTACTGCCTTAACATTACATCAAATGCAATTACTTGCTATTAAGCTGTTTTGCAAATAGTTTAAGCACACAGAAAGCGAGACAATGAAAATGTTTCTTTTCAACGTGAAATTTTATCAGACCTTATATTGACAAAACTTTATACTATAGGTTTCAGCTCCCCTCACTTGTAAAAGAGACTGAATATAAAGAGCTGCTTTATATTTAAACTAAAAATGTGTTTTGTCACTCTTTATACATTTTTAATTAACCATTTTCAGTACTAGGAACTCAAAAGTTTCATGTGACATTGATATTAATTAAATGGATTAACTACAACCCTAAAAATATAATAGAACAATCAAATACAAAAATGTTCTACAAAAATTTTATAACACAGGATGTTATGTCATCGGGCTTGGTAATTTACTCCTGTGCTCTATGAACTTTTACTGCAACATATCGATGTCGCTGAAAACTCTGAAAATTACATCTCGATATCCCTGCATTTTGTTGTGCTTCGTCCAGCTGTCGACAATGTGTTCTGGCTCTCATTCTATGGATGCACTGATTGAGAGGTTGGTTGATGGGCGCTGACTGGCCCCTGCTGACGTGGGGCATAACAAAACAGCTTAAACTGCTCCGATGGCAGGAAAACACATACTTTTATTATGGAATTTACATATGGGTCAGGAGGCATGATTAATTGCATAATTTTTTATTCATTGCACTAAATTAACATGTTAAATCGACAGCACTAATATATATCAATATCTTAAATGCTGAATTAATTAATCAAACATATATATATATATAAATATTTGCTGAGAAAGCCCCTCAAATAACAATAATTTAATATACTGTATAATGATTAAATAATTACAAATAGTCATATCTTTAAATAATTATAAGTGAAATATACATATTATTAAAAAAATAATAATTTAGATCATTAAAATGCATTACACTATTGTGGTAGACAAGTAAAGCATTGATAAGACAAAAAGCGGCTTTAGAAGGCAATAGGCTATATTGTTTATTTCCATATTATTGAACATAAGCCAATCATTGGGCATTTCACAGCAATCCATTTTGCAATTGAATTCATCAATCTGTCCGAGATAGATTTATTGTAAGGGCTTGTCTAAGGATGTGTCAATGTACACATGCGTCGAATGGACGCTTTTGGAGCGTCTCACTTTGGTTGCGTTGTGTCATAAACATGCTGTGTCAAGTTTAACGTATTTTGCAACTTAGAAACACACTTCTTGAGATCCCTGTATTCGGATTTGCACTCTATCAAGCTGTGTTTGAATGCAAGAATGAGATCTTATGCTGTCTGCTGTCGGTAAGTGTGGTTTGTTCTCTGTATAAGATGTGTTTTGTGTTCATTCTTATTTAATTAATCATATTATATATACAGTATATATATATCATTTTCAATTTCATATCTTTCCTTCACCAAAAAATACTAAACACTAATCTTTGTAAATAAGTTGAACACTAATCAAAACAGAAAATAGAGGAGGCTTTCTGGCAAGATTTCACTTTGGCAGTCAGGTCAATAAGCTTGATTGAACTTAAAGCAGACAGCTGAGCTGTGTCAGCAAATACATTAATAATCTAAAACAGCTGAAACTGACTGCCATTCATCTTGCACCCCAAATTACTCCATATATTCAACGTTTTATTTATTTATTTTTTACTAATTCATCAGACTTAAAAATCTTTGAAAGACAGTCACTCCATGTGACCTCTTCGTTACCTGAACCAAGTCATGACATTATTTTTAATGTCACAAGTGCACACATTTTCATTCAACATAACATTTGTCATTCTACAAGCAAACATTACTTCAAAACTCGAAGTGCTCAATTGTAGTTGCTTTTAAAGATGTTATGGGACATTTGAATGCAATTCCTAAACTGTTTCTGGAAGCCCCAAATAGAATGGGTCAGCTCCATTAAAAAAAAAAAAAAACTTGTGGTGTTGATGATCTGAAGGTGTTTTAGCCAATCAGTCCATATTTACCCTCAGCCACTTGTCCCTGTTACTCCGGGCTACACTTTTAATTTCCCTGCGTCTGTAGCATCTCCAGTTACCGTGATGTATCTGGGCTGAAGTGAATGTGTCACCACACATTCATCAGAATCTCGCAAAAAATACACTGGGTCACATTGCCTTCACTTGAACAGTAGGCCTTGGTGTGTACAACAGTAGGCCTTGGTGAACACTGAGACACTTGAACAAGCAAGAGATTATCCAAAAATTCCACAGAATGTTCATACTCCTTTTTTCCATAAAATGAAAACATACAATGACAAGGCAGGGCTCAACCTATTTTTGTTCAGATTTTTAATTGCCCTGCCAACATTTTCACTGGCCCACCACAAAAAAATTAAACAAAATAAAATAAAATAAAATAATATGTATATATATATATATATATATATATATATATATATATATATATATATATATATATATATATATATAAAACTGTTATTTTTAACAATGTATCTTTGTATGAATATACTGTATGTAGCGGGAATATTTATATTTTTTTCAATAAATTTTACGTTTTCTTTACAAAACAAAACAAAAAAATAGCTTTGCTCGAAAATTATTGCATAGAATGCAAAACATTGTTGATTAGTAATTTTCAACTCATTCTTACTGTTGCCTCCAAGTGTAAGGATTACTCTGGCAACCACCAAGGGTCGCCATGTTTGTTTATTATTTACTTCATGTCTTTCATTTGATTATGGGTTTTGTAGGTCTTTGTTCATTGGTTCTTGTGTTCATTAGTCCCAGGTGTTCCTTGTTTGCTCATTAGTCTCCAGTGGTGGGCCATGCATTAAAAGTCTAGGCCTGTAGTGTGATTCATGCCATTAAGAAAACACAGTTTCACAATGAATAAGACACCCTATGCCTTTGGGCATCATACACAGGTTTGGGGAGTAACGGAATACATGTAACGAGAATACGTATTTAAAATACAAAATATAAGTAACTGTATTCCACTACAGTTACAATTTAAATCATTGGTATTTAGAATACAGTTACATTCAGAAAGTATTTTGATTACTGAAGAGATTACTTTAAGTTGTAATTCTGACTTAAAGATGCATTCCATTGCACTTTTCCTAGTAGGAAGTTGTAGAATCCGACTTTCCGAGTTGAATGGAATGCAGCACAACTTTTCAAAACTTGATCCGACACTGAATGCTCAAGCAGACTAATTTACACTTAAAAAACTCCTGATGTTGCTATAACAATGCAAAAAGCACTTACCAATTTGCTTGAAGTGAAAATCAGTCCTCCTTTCCTGTTTAATAAATTAAGCAATCACACGGTCATGCAGAACATCTCGTGTTTTTAAATCCACAAGGATAGCGGCAGTGATGACAGCCGATTGGACAGCAAGATCTTGCGCTCGCTTTCAAATTACGCCACTTAAAGTGTGATTGCCAGCTAGAAGGCCTCGACTGGGACATATCCTAAAGATCACACCCACCAAGAACAAATAAATCAATCTGATTGGCTGATGAATCTGACAATCTGACTTTAGTTGCCCATTCATTTGCACTGTTGAGGGATTCTTTAGAAATTCTGAAGGCCTGAGGGGGTGGAGCTCAGACTCATTCGCTGCTTTGGGCATGTGATTTGTGAAACAGTTGTCACGCTTCACTTGTAAGCTTGAATAATACATCATGATGGCGCCACGGACGGCCACCTCGGTGTGGAGCACTTCTATTGTTTTGTTATTTTTGTTTGTTTGTCCTGTGTTTAGTAATCTTTTTTCAGTCAGTTTTACCAGAGACAAACTGTTGAACATTCGACAGCATACACCAGTCAATCTTTTCCCGGATTTTGAATATTCGGACGGTTTGTTTGACATTTTAGTCGGAGGCGCAGCTGTGTTGTTTAAATGCGCTATGAGATGCAGGCGAGGGAGACGAGCATGCGCGCTGGTCAGGCTCCATCGGCGGGGCTTTTGAACAATGCTGTTGAGCATTCATCTTGCGAATCTCCGCTCTCTCCCTAACAAAACGGACGAACTACAGCTCCTCACCCGCACAAACGAGGACTTTTCAAACTCTGCTGCCTTGTGCTTCACAGAAACCTGGCTGAGTGAAGCCATTCCGGACAGCGCGTTACATCTGCCAGGCTTTCAGCTGTTCAGAGTGGATCGCATTACGGAGTTAACGGGGAAAACGAGAGGTGGTGGAACATGCTTTTACATCAATGAAAGTTGGTGTACAGATGTAACAACGTTAAAGAAGATGTGCTGTCCTAATTTGGAGGCGCTCTTTATTAACTGTAAGCCTTTCTACTCGCCGCGGGAGTTTTCCTCATTTATTCTGGTTAGTGTGTATATCGCGCCAAACGCATGTTTGAACGCAGTGCTGCAACAGCTGGCTGATCAAATCACAGACATGGAACAACAATACCCGGACTCAGTTATTATTGTTCTTGGGGATTTTAACAAAGCAAACCTCACACGTGAACTGCCCAAATACAAAAAGCACATTACATGCCCAACCAGAGACAGAAATATACTGGATCATTGCTACACAACAATAAAGGATGCATATCGCTCTGTTCCTGATGCAGCTTTGGGACTATCTGATCACTGTCTGGTTCATCTTCTTCCAACCTATAGACAGAAATTAAAATCTACTAAACCTGTATTAAGGACTGTAAAGAGATGGACCAACGAAGCAGAGCTGGAACTACAAGCCTGCTTTGACTGCACTGATTGGAGTGTTTTTGAGGTTTACAGACACCAATCTGGACGAGCTCACAGTTACTGTTACATCATTTATCAGTTTTTGTTAGGATATGTACATTCCTACTAGGACTTATTTAACATTTAACAACGACAAACCATGGTTTACAGCGGAACTCAGGCAGCTTCGTCAGCCAAAGATGATGCTTACAGAGTTGGGGATAAAGTCTTGTACAATCAGGCCAGGAACACACTGAATAAGGGAATCAGAGTGGCTAAAAGAAGATACTCTGAGAAGCTGAAAAACAAGCTTTCAGCTAACGACCCTGCATCAGTGTGGAGTGGCATGAAACAACTTACGAATTACAGGACTCCTGCCCCCAACCCTGTGGTGGACCAACAACTGGCTGACAACCTGAATGTGTTCTACTGTAGATTTGAAAGGCCCAATCTCACACCCCACACCCACTCTGACCTTCACTTCACACAAACACCAACACCTCCTGCAACCCCCCTCCTCCCCCCTCCTGCTACTCAACCTGCACTTAAGATCTGTGAAGATGACGTGAGCCGCGTCTTTCGACAACAAAGTATAAGGAAAGCACAGGGCTCAGATGGCGTTTCACCTGCATGTCTTAGATCCTGTGCTAACAAGCTGGCCCCCATCTTCACACAGATCTTCAATAGATCACTGGAGCAGTGTGAAGTCCCATGCTGCTTCAAACGTTCCACTATCATCCCCATCCCAAAGAAACCAAAAATCACAGGACTTAATGACTACAGACCTGTCGCCCTGACGTCTGTGGTCATGAAATCATTTGAGAGACTGGTGTTGGCCCACCTGAAGAACATCACTGGAACCTTTCTAGATCCCCTTCAATTTGCTTATCAAGCAAACAGGTCTGTGCAGTCAACATGGGATTGCATCATATCCTGCAACATCTGGACAGACCAGGGACATTTGCAAGGATCCTTTTTGTGGACTTCAGTTCGGCTTTCAACACCATCATCCCAGCTATACTCCAGAATAAATTACACCAACTCTTTGTTCCCATGTCTATCTGTCAGTGGACTACCAGCTTTCTGATGGACAGGCAGCAACTTGTGAGACAGGGGAAATTCACTTCCAGCACCTGTACAATCAGCACTGGTGCCCCCCCCCCCCAGGGATGTGTGCTCTCCCCACTACTCTTCTCCCTCTACACCATTGACTGCATTGCCAAGGACCCCTCTGTCAAGCTCCTGAAGTTTGCAGATGACACCACTGTCATCGGCCTCATCCGAGATGACGATAAGTCTGCATACAGAAGGGTGGTTAAACAGCTGGCTGTCTGGTGCGGTCAAAACAACCTTGAGCTGAACACGCTCAAAACGGTGGAGATGATTGTGGACTTTAGGAGGAACACCCCAACACTGACCCCCTATCAGTACCATTTTGTTTACCATTCTAAACAGCACTGTGGCAGCAGTGGAGTCATTCAGGTTCCTGGGCACTACCATCTCACAGGACCTGAAGTGGGAGACCCACATTGACCCACATTGTGAAAAAGGCCCAGCAGAGGTTGTACTTCCTTTGCCAGCTGAAGAAATTCAACCTGCCACAGGCACTGCTGATACAGTTCTACTCAGCAGTCATTGAGTCTTTCCTATGCACTTCAATAACTGTCTGATTTGGTTAAGCTACAAAATCAGACATCAGAAGACTACAAAGGACAGTTCGGACTGCTGAGAGGATTATTGGTTGCCCCTTGCCCCCCTTCAAGAACTATACACTTCCAGAGTGAGGAAAAAGGCTGGAAAAATCACTCTGGACCCCACTCACCCTGCCTACTACCTTTCTGAACTGTTGCCTTCTGGCCAATGCTTCAGAGCTCTGAGCACCAGAACCGTCAGGCACAGGAACAGTTTTATCCCTCAGGCTATCCATCTCATGAACAGTTAATTGCCCCATTGAGCAATAACTATGTGCAATACACAGTTTAGTCTTTCTTATATTTATCCAACACATCCAACCTCTTCTGCCATTTCATTCCTCTGGAAAAAAAAAAAAAAAGAAATAAAAAATTTGCACTGTACATAACAGATTTGTATTTACACTGTACATAACAGATTGTATTAGATTTGCACTACCCATGTGTATGTGTGTATGTATGTGTGTGTCTGTATGTATGTGTATAATTATTATTTTATTATTATTATCTATGTCTTGCTGCTGTTTTTGTATTGTTTTTGTATTGTTGTACACTGGAAGCTCCTGTCACCAAGACAAATTCCTTGTATGTGTAAGCATACTTGGCAATAAAGCTCATTCTGATTCTGATTCTGATTCTGATCAAGGAATACATTCTGACTGGATAAACTTTTCATTTTTCTCTATTTGTTTGTAGATTATTTAAGAGTGGAAAGTGATTAAAAATACATAGGCACAAAGGTGATTGAGAATGAAAGGATGAAAAATATTTATTTATTTGGCATGTTAGGCCAGCAGTGAAGGTTTTGCTGGCCCTGAGAATTCGCCACTGTTAGTCTCTGTGTGTTTAATCCCTGTGTTTTCCTCTATTCATTGATGGTTCTTGTTCTGTTTATCCAGTCTGTAATGTAGCTTTGTGTTCAAGTTTAGCACTTTCTCTAGTGTTTTGTGGGTCTTTGAGTTTTCCCATTAAAAGCTGCAATTGGATCCTGCCTTCTCCAGTCTGCCATCATTACAGAAGAACCAACCAAAGAAATGGATCCAGCAGTGAAACTGATATCTCTGAAGCAGGAGGGTGAAACAATTGAAGAGTTCATTGAGCATTTTTGTGCCCTCACAGATTGTGTAATCTGGGGAAAGATCGTGTTAAAGGACCTATTTCTATTTGGGCTTAATGAGCCCATCAAGTCATGTATGCCTGGAGGCAGCTTTAACTGTACTTTGGAACAGTACATAGATTATGGTGTACTGCTCCAGTCCCCATGTGGCTCTCAAGGCTCCCTCCTCAGAGATTCCCATAACGGAGGTCCCAGTGATCCCCAAATCGGTGATCCAGTTGACCATGCCTGCCACGGTCAACGAGCCAGTGCCCACGCCTTCCTCGGTCAATGAGCCAGTGCCCACGCCTGCCACGGTCAATGAGCCAGCGCCCACGCCTGCCACGGTCAACGAGCCAGCTCCCACGCCTGCCACGGTCAACGAGCCAGCACCTGAAGCCTCTTCCATCCCAGTGCCAGCGTGCTCAGCCACGGACACCATTCCCACAGCAGTGCTTCTGGCTGTCCGGAGGAGGAGGAGGAGGAGGAGGAGAAAGGGCTCCTGCTTCCCTGTTGCTCCCAGTGCTCACAGCCACGGAGGTCATTCCCGTCATTGCCAGTGTTCACGGCCACAGAGGTCTTTCCTCGTCCGTCCCAGAGCCAGCGCCTGAAGCCTTGTCCGTCCCAGAGCCAGCACCTGAAGCCTCATCCGTCCCAGAGCCAGCACCTGAAGCCTCATCCATCCCAGTGCCAGCGTCCTCGGCCATGGAGACCATTCCCACAGCAGTGCTCCCGGCTGTCCGGAGGAGGAGGAGGAGAAGAAGGGCTCCTGCTTCCCTGTTGCTGCCAATGCTCACAGCCACAGAGGTCGTTCCCCTGTCACTGCCAGTGCTCACGGCCACGGAGGTTGTTCCTCATCCATCCCAGAGCCAGCGCCTTAAGCCTCATCCATCCAAGAGCCATGGAGGCCATTCTCCTGCCGCTGTGGCACTCTTGGCCATGGAGGCCATTGTGCTGCCGGTGCTCACGGCCACGGAGGCCATTCCACTGCCAGAACTCCCGGCCGCGGAGGCTGTCGACGAGCCTGTCCAGTTCCCTGAAGCTGTCAACCAGTCTGTTGCTCAGTCCAGTGGCCAGAACCTGTCAGAAACAAGCTACCAGTCTGTTCAGTGCCCTGCGGCCACCCACTTCCAGTATGACACCTTTCCAGCGGCCACTGCCAAGTCAGCTGACCCCTGTCCAGCGGTTCCCCCCTCCAAGTCTTCCATGGTTCTGCCCCTTGAATCCCCTAGTGCCTTGCTCTCGGAGTCCACAGCCGCTCTGAATTCTGAACCCTTTGAGTCCCATGTTGACTTGACCTCTGAGCCCTCTGAATCCCCAGATGCCATAACCACCACCTGAGCCTCCGCCTCTTGCGGCTCTGGCCCCTGGGCCTCCGCCTCTTGCGGCTCTGGCCCCTGGGCCTACGCCTTGGCCTCCTGTGGCTCCTCCCCCTGAGCCTCTGTCTCCTGCGGCTCCGCCCCCTGAGCCTCCACCTCCTGATCCTCCCAGGAAATGTTTTTATTTGTATGTGTTAAGGAGCTCCAGGAGCCACTCCTTAGTTGGGGGGGCTCTGTAAGGATTACCCTGGCGACCACCAGGGGTCGCTATGTTTGTTTATTGTTCACTTCATGTTTGCTCATTAGTTTCTATGTATTTAATCCGTGTTTTCCTCTGCTCATTGTCGGTTCTTTTTCTGTTTATAGAGCCTGTAATGTAGTTTTATGTTCAAGTTTAGCACTTTCTCTAGTGTTTTGTGTGCCTTTGAGTTTTCCCATTAAAATCTGCAATTGGATCCTGCCTTCTCTAGTCTGCCATCATTACACAAAGACAATCACAAATCGTTCTTACAATTTTGATAAACCAGAACTTTGATAGCCAGCTAGATAATGTTACCTTTGTGAAAAATTTAAAATCAGCGAAATTCGCACAAACTATGTTCAAATACATCACAGAAATTTTTAAGAAATGTAAGATTTGGGGGGGCCTGGGTAGCTCAGTGAGTATTGATGCTGACTACCACCCCTGGAGTCACGAGTTCGAATCCAGGGTGTGCTGAGTGACTCCAGCCAGGTCTCCCAAACAAACAAATTGGCCCGGTTGCTAGGGAGGGTAGACTCACATGGGGCAACCTCCTCGTGGTCGCAATTAGTGGTTCTCGCTCTCAATGGGGAGCATTGTAAGTTGTGCGTGGATGGCGGAGAGTAACATGAGCCTCCACATGTGGAGTCTCCGCGGTGTCATGCGCAACGAGACACGTAATAAGATGCGCGGATTGGTGGTCTCAGAAGTGGAGGCAACTGAGACTTGTCCTCAACCACCCGGATTGAGGTGAGTAACCGCGCCACCACGAGCACCTACTAAGTAGTGGGAATTGGCCGTTCCAAATTGGGAGAAAAGGGATTCCAAATAAAAAAATAATAATAATAATTTTAAGATTTACCGTCAATGCAGCACTGACCTGACAAGGCATAGGACAGTTCCTTCAGCTGGCCTGAATCTCTTTCACCATGGGCCAGTTCTTATTGTTGAGCCCTCTAAGGCAATGTCAAGATCCCAAAAAAACTACAAATTTAAAGTCTTCTATTGGCATTTATTAGCTTTCATTATTGAGTGATATCTCACATGCTGTTGCAGCTGTCAAATCATGATTCTTAAAATATGGACTACTTCTATGGTGCTTTTTGGTCCTTGTTGGAGTTTAACACTCTCTCCAGTTACTGTGCTTTCATAGTATGGAAAAAGAGTGTAAACAATCTTCTGCTTTGTGTTCCAAGAAAGAAAGAAAATCCTGAGGGTTTGCAATGAGTAAATAATTTTTGGGAGAACTTTTCCTTTAAAAATCATTTACAGCTCAGAAAGCATGCTGGGAGTCATGCACTGTATGGCCCAATATTATTTTTTATTAATCATTGCACTGCAATAGAAGACTTCAGAGTAGTGTCATGTACTAAAATTTCAGTAGTCGGTACTAATACCAGTGACATTTTACGATTCTCTATACCAACTTCGGTACCACAGCATAAATATACTAATATGACAATATGCTATTGAACACACCCATTTAGCCTATTTAAAAAGTTGCATTTCAATGTAAATAATAAATGAAAAGAAATGCATGTTTTCTTCAAGTGATTCTCAATCAAGGATGCATTGCTTAAGTGTTTTTTTAAGTAGCACCCTACTGAAATCTGGTTTATTCTTTACCAAATCATGTTTTCCTCATTATTATTATTTTCCAGAACACCATGTTTTAGTTTAATTTCATCATCAAAATGGTGTCTAATCAATTAATTCTTAAAACTTTTAAAAAGTGAAAATAAAAATTTCAACATGTCATTGCATTTTTTTATTTTTTTTGCCAAACTTTTATTCAGTAGCAGTCCTGTGTTATTATTATTATTATTATTATTATTATTATAATTATCATTACAGTGAATATTACATTTTACTATACAGTTGTAATACATTTCTGACACAATTTCTTCAATTTCAGGGCTCTAGCTTATATTTTGAAACATGCTTTTATGACGACGTGTATATTTTGCTGGAAGCTTTACTACCCGGATAAACAGTGCCACATAGAGACTTCTAAGTCATGTCTGAAATCTCATCTTTTTACACTGGCCTTTGAGTCTGACAAATGAAATGTAGGACACAGTTTTTGAATGTTTGTGTTTTAGATTACTGGTATTTGTGTATGTGGTAATTTTGAAATGTTATGTTTTAAATGTTATTACTGTGAAGCACTTTGGTCAACTCTGTTGTTTTAAATGTTATATAAATATAGTTGAGTTGAGATTAAAGCGCAAATGCTGTGATTTAATTATATAAATATATAGTTTACATGTGCTGCATGGTTCACAGTAGATTAGTGCTCTGCTCTGTCATCTGATACAACGTGTCGTGAATGATTCTCAATAGGTATGAGCAGTCGGATTTATACATTCAAAGTACGCAGCTCTTCCGCACTAAGAATGCAGCCTTTAGTGGTTTAATAAATCACACTAGGATATGTCACGATTTTAATTTGATTAATTGTCCATTTCAGTGTACGGACTAACAGAGCACACGCGCAAAATGAGCATTTTAAAGCAGTTGTGTGTCAGTCATACTGCACGCTGGTACTGGAGTGAGTCGGTGCTCGGTACTACCAGTACTGCAGAAACACTGGTTACATCTTTTTTATTTTAGTACCAACTTGGTATCGAAGTACTGGTACTTTTGACAACACTACTTCAGAGCGTTAACTATGCCTAAGGCATTAAACTATTTAAAGGAAATTTCCTTGCACACGCACTCTCTCTCTTCCTCACACCTAGCATGCTCTTGATCATTGTGGCAGAAATAATTAACTCTTTTTAATTGTCATTAGATCTGCCCCCAAAGGAACATTAATTGTCCTGGCGAGAAGCAAATCAACATCTTGTGCAACACTGCTATTCACCCATGTGTTTGTATGTTTTAAGGCCATGGGATTCAAAAGCCATTCCAACAGTCTTACGTCTACGCAGAACTACAGGTCATTAATCGTCCTGAAGTGAGAACCAAGCTGACAAGATGAAGGAATCATGGGACATAAAAAACATGGAGGTCCGAAAGGGGTTAACAGCAAGCATCTCCTTATCGAACATCATTGATCTTTCAACACTAATTAAAGCACAGCTGGGCCAGTTCAATTAATCTAGCGAAAGCCAGGAGCCTAAGCACAGAAAATGCTACATCTTACCGCACTGATATAGAGAGAGGGAGATAGAAAGGGAGAGATAGAGATGGAGGGAGCAGAAAGAGAGAGAGAGAGAGAGAGAGAGAAAGAGAGATAGATGCTGGAAAGGCAAACAGACACCTTGAGTCTGATTAGTACTGTTTTACAGATCTCCTTTAAAACTTTTTACCTTCTTCTTACGTGTACACGCTTTACTGGATAAATTATAACTTTTAAAAGATTGCTTTAAGGTCCTCATAACTTCTTAAACCTGTTAAAATCCAAGGTTGTTCGACAATACCTGGATTTTTTTTTTTTTTTTTTTTTTGCTAGAAGCACAGAATCTCAAAGGTTATTCAAATTTCAAAAACACAGTTTGAGTGGATTTACTTTGAAGCTCAAGACAACTGACTTTTTAAAAAAACTTCACCATGCACTCATTTTATTTTGTATTTTATTTTTTTGCAGACACACTAGGGCAGATTTAGGACAAATATTTCTTACTTGCTTTGTCATAAACTCATACATCGGTCCTATTCATCACAAGTGCAGCACACTATCAGTTGAGCTACCGCACAATTCGATTATGCTCGAACAAGCTTGTAAATGGAGTTGGTTATTTTATGCAAACGTTAAAATCTATCGCCTTACAAGTTATGCACTATAGTAAATGTTTTGATGATTTTCCATCTGTGATCACGATATGGAACAAGCACAATTGAAATCATGTGATCCACGAGTAGTTGGCATATCTCCAATCCATATTGGATTCCAAGTGCACTTTAATCTTAATGAGCTGCTTATAACATCAAACGTCCATTATAGTTCAAGCAGGTCTCCATACTCCTGCATAGGCAAACACAACCCCACACCCTACCCCCCCTTCCCCCAACTTAATTTCAGCCAAATCCTTGCATCCTGCCATCTATATTGAATCTCAGTCCGCACAGACGTATGTTGTCATAGTTACACTCTCTACTCGTTTCACTGCATCACACAGAGGTGCCGTAGAGTTATTGTGACAGTAAATTGGATGTTTAGTTATAGGGGCTATAGTTGATTTGAACTGTCAATGAACGTTCAAGAGCATTGATGAATAAGCCTGTGTAAATTCCAGCACACAAATAGAGTTTTGTCGCTTATAACTTATTCAGATTCAGAGCTTTTTGCCCTTTGAGAATTGGACACAGCGAGCGCATCGCACCAGATAATTTTATCAAGAGAATTCCATGACGCCTTTAACAGAAAAACTGTGGGGGCACACTGCTCTTAATATAATCAGGCTAAATATATCTTTAAAAGCTCTTTTTATTCCCTCATTGGAGATTCAGAAAGAGCACTTGGGTTTATTTGTGGCTGCTGTATGAAATGACCCATGAGACATGAGACTGAGGCTGACGCTGTACATCTGTATGGATCTTTATGATGGAGTGGGCGCACTGTAAACAACGTAATATTTGGGAAAACTCAAGAATGTGACTCATGACCATTCACTGTTGTGAATTAAAACATTTATTTACCTTAAAGTGGTCATATCACAATTTTTTTTACATTAATCCATGAGGTCCAATTATCCTGTTATTCAAAGTTTCTTGCACCAAAACAATCGGAATTTAGTTTTACATTAACTTTTTCCAATCTTTCTCTAACACTTATGATTAAGTGGGCTTTTTTTGCTACTGTATCTTTAAGGGGCTGTTCATACAGGACATTATATATATATATATATATATATATATATATATATATATATATATATATATATATATAAATAAAAAAAAACAGAAGGATGTGTCATCATAACCTTGGTCGCAATTGCCCAAGACTAGAGTTGTGAATCTTTACTGGCCTCACAATTCGATTACGATTCAAAGAGTAACGATCCGATTATAAAACAATTCTTGATGCATCTTGTCCTCCAATTTCTTCTTTTTTTTTCAGTTTCTTCAAAATTTATTTTTTACTCTCTATTTTTTCCCTTTCAGCTTTTTATTTAACAGCTGTTCCCTGTCTGTCACTCACTCGACGTTGTGTCGATGTAGTGACACTAGGGGTTCGACCTTGCCCCAATCACCTTTGCTTAAAATAGAAAAGGCCAATGAAAATTGGCAGGTGGAATTTGCATGCCACTCGCTGCCACAGACATACGGGTATAAATGGAGATGACGTGCATCACTCATTCAGATTTTTTCATCGGAGCCGAATGCATGGGTGTTCGTCCTCTCACTCTTTGCTACGCTGCTGGATTCTTACGGTGCATATCAGCGGTCACCCTCACATGGTTGAGTGCTGTGTTTCCCCTGGGTGCTTTGGCAGCCTGAGTCTGCAGGTGCTAAAAGAGTATATTAGAAAGAGTATATTTCCTTCTAAAAGAAGTCGCTTTATGTGCGACGAAGGTCACGGCGCGCGCCCTGGTGTGGATGATTTCCACGCTTGTGGTCCAAGAGCGGCACCTGTGTCTTAACCTTGTGGAGATGCGTGACGCCGAGAAAGTCTGCTTTCTTGATGTGCCCATCTGCCAAGGGGGGCTTTTTGGTGACACCGTCAAGGATTTCGGCCATCAGTTCTCGACGGTGAGAAAGCAGACCGAGGCAATTAAACATCCTGCCCACCATCACCCATGGGCCAGCGTGTGGTGAGTATGACATTGCCGAGTGCCCTGTGGGCCTCAGCACCCACATGGTAAAATAAAAGAGCAGTTTCCTCATTCCCTGGGCCAGCGCACTCGCAATGGCCAGGCGCTGGAAGTCTTTCCAGTCAATCAGGTGAACGCGAGTACTTCAGTGTATAGTCAGAGTATAACAGAGTATTCAGTGTATAACACAATGTATAGTCAGGACATTAATAACGTGAAAAATTACTATTACAATTTGAAACATTTTTCAGAACTTCTAAAACTACTCAAAGAGTTCTCATAAAAAAAAATAAAAAATCCTCCACGTACAGCAATGACAGCTTTACAGATCCTTGGCATTCCAGCTGTCAGTTTGTCCAGATACTCAGGTGACATTTCACCCCACGCTTCCTGTAGCACTTGCCAGAGATGTGGCTGTCTTGTGGGGCACTTCTCATGCACCTTACAGTCTAGCTGATCCCACAAAAGCTCAATGGGGTTAAGATCCATAACACTCTTTTCCAATTATCTGTTGTCCAGTGTCTGTGTTTCTTTGCCCACTTTAACCTTTTATTTTTGTTTTTCTGTTTCAAAAGTGGCTTTTTCTTTGCAGTTCTTCCTATAAGGCCTGCACCCCTGAGTCTCCTCTTTACTGTTGTACATGAAATTGGTGTTGAGCGGGTAGAATTCAATGAAGCTGTCAGCTGAGGACATGTGAGGCGTCTATTTTTCAAACTAGAGACTCTGATGTATCTCTTGTTTAGTTGTACATCTGGGCCTTCCACATCTCTTTCTGTCCTTGTTAAGAGTTGTCCTTTGTCTTTGAAGACTGTAGTGTACACCTTTGTATGAAATCTTCAGTTTTTTAGCATATTCAAGCATTGTATAGCCTTCATTCCTCAAAACAGTGATTGACTGATGAGTTTCTAGAGAAAGCTGTTTCTTTTTTTGCCATTTCTGACCTAATATTAACCTTAAGACATGTCAGTCTATTGCATACTGTGGCAACTCAAAATCAAACACAATGTTAAGCTTCATTTAACGAACGAAACAGCTTTCAGCTGTGTTTGATAAAATGGCAAGTGATTTTCTAGTACCAAATTAGCAATTTAGCATGATTACTCAAGGATAAGGTGTTGGAGTGATGGCTGCTGGAAATGGGGCCTGTCTAGATTTGATAAAAAATGACTTTTTGGGCCTGGGTAGCTCAGCAAGTATTGACGCTGACTACCACCAATCGAATCCAGGGAGTGCTGAGTGACTCCAGCCAGGTCTCCTAGGCAACCAAATTGGCCCGGTTGCTAGGGAGGGTAGAGTCACATGGGGTAACCTCCTTGTGGTTGTGATAAGGGTTTCTCACTCTCATTGGGGTGCGTGGTAAGTTGTGCATGGATCACAGAGAGTAGCACGAGCCTCCACATGCTGTGAGTCTCCACGGTGTCATACAAAGCGAGCCACGTGATAAGATGCATGGATTGACGGTCTCAGAAGCAGAGGCAACTGAGACTTGTCCTCCGCCACCCGGATTGAGATGAGTAACCGCGCCACCACGAGGACCTACTAAGTAGTGGGACTTGGGCATTCCAAATTGGGAGAAAAGGGGATTCAAAAAAATAAATAAAATGTTTTTTTCAAATAGTGATGGTGTTGTTTTTTAGATCAGTCATGTCCTTACTATATTTTGTGATCAGTAAATTAAAGTACCAATTTCTTTCCGAAACAGTAAAATCTGTACATTATTCCAAACCTTTGGCCACCAGTGTGTATATATATATATATGTATGTATATATATATATATATATATATATATATATATATATATATATATATATATATATATTTGTTGTTGTTGTTTAAAGCATTGTAAATCATTTAATAGTGTTTAATTATTATTTTAAATTAATCTATGCCATGCCTTATTTAATTTTTAACTATAACCACAACTGGAAGTTGCTAGTCCAGGATGAAAGATATATCTGCTACTATGAGAGTGCAGCTGTCAGATTCTCCTCTCCTCACCTGCACAGGTGATAGTAAAGTGATTTAAATAGTGCAGTTGTTGCTTCAGAAATGTATCAAGCATCTCGTATGCACTGTTCCATCTGTTTTCTCTGTGAGTAGAAGATGGCACTACCCCGTCACAAACGCTACGATGGATTTCAAACCCTTATCATCAGGTGTGCAAACTGTCCTGACAAGCGAGTGACCGACAATAAGTAAAAGCAAATGAAATGGAGAGCATGCAAGAGAAAAGAAAGACATCGGGGAAAAAGTAAATAATTAAATGAAAACATCACCCACGTCTCACGAACCTCTGCCTCATCATTACTTTCTGCAGTGTTTTCCCCGTTGTGTGCAAATAAGTGCAATAACAGGTGTGAGCTCGTCTTTCATGTTGTTTGTTGGCATGTTATCATGAACAAACTCTACCCCTGCTATGTGTGTGTGTTTGTGAAAGAATTTTGGGATCGTAGTTTCATTTGGGCACAAATGGTCATGCAAAATAGTCTGCAAACAGTCCTGTTTGTGCGTCTGACTTTAGTGTATGCGCTTAAGGTGCAACTTTGTTTCTATATCTGTCTTTGGCACGCGCCACTGCACTGCCGTGGTGTAAACTGTACTCAGAATCTATTCTGATTCTTTTGAGGATTGATTCAGAATCGTTTGAGAGCGATGCATCGCTGAAACGATTTTTTCCCCTACCCAAGACATCCATCTAATGCAAATATACCAGGGTCAGAAATTAACGGGGGATCGGGGCATAAATGCCACCGAAAGTACCAAAAATTTTGCCAAAATTCCATTAAAGCACACAAAATGTTCTGTGAAAAATTCTCAGATCATGCTTGGATAACTCAACATTCCAATTAAATTGTTATGCTAATAATACAGTTTGTAATGACAAAAATTGTACTCAGAAAAATTCTTCAATAAACTCATAAACATATAAAGTCTAATAAAAACAGCTATTCAGCTATAATTTGCTTTATGATTGCGGAAAAGTAAAAAAGTCTATTGCACTCATGCTAGTGAAAACATACAGCGATCAGCGGCCCTGCGCTCTCCAGTCATCCTGATGTCTTATCTGTGTTTCATGTGCAGTCAGTCTGTTCCTCTGAAGGTTGGAGAGGCTGCTGTATCCACCACACTCTGTAATTCCTTTCTCTTAATCTACTGTCTACCCACTGTCAGAGCAACAGAAACAGTTGCAGCATGCATGAAAAGAAATTACTGGGCAGACAGCCAAAGCGAGCGAGCGAGCGAGAGGTGCCACCTCTGCGCTGTGACAGCGGGAGAAATTGCTGCCACGATGGCTGTGTGGGGAGAGGATGACGATGATGCTGGCAGCGTTTCGATCTGGGGAAAATAAACCATGACAACATCCAAATCACACATGCACTCATTCTCAGCGCGCTTGTTTACAGCGATTATGTGTTTGGGGAGGAGGCAAAGAAAGAGAGGGAGAGAACACATCTCAATTTATGAAGCTTTTTTCACCACTGAGAGTCAACAAAATGCAGGCAGTGTTCGCATCGCAGAGAGCCAATTTCTGCCATCAGTGGAGGTGAACTCACAGAGAGAGCAGCTGATTAGAGAACAGTATGCTCTGAGCTGCACGGAGAGCATGGAAAATAGTGGCATGTCTCTTTCAATCCCTCTGCTGTGTTGGGGAAATGATTTTTGAAGCACTGTACATGTCTTTGAACGCTTTTGACAGGAGAGAAAAAAAGAAAAGAGAAAGGTTGAAACAGGTTCTCTCTTGCTCTAAAGCTGATGCTCAGTATTATCAGAAATTCACAGAATGTACTAACAAATTTCAGTGTCTACAATGAATGACTTGACACAATACAACAAAACTAGAAAGCTCCTGTTATTATCAACAAAGTGGTCTTACTTTTGATTTGCAAGTTTGGGTTTGTAATCAATGAAAAAAGTTATACACACACACACACACACACACACACATATATATATATATATATAAATATATATAAACATTTCATTTTGACAACTCATTTTATGCATATGTGTTCTCATGCTGTTAGCAATGCTGCCTTTATGTCCTATTTGAAGCTTTGAAGTGTCGGACCCCATTTTGACTTGCATTGTTTGGATATATTCACATCACATCTCTATCAAAATATATTTGTTTGCGTTATGCAGAACAAAAAAAAAAAAGAAAGTCATACGAATTTGAGATGGCATAAGGGTGAGTAAATGATCAGAGAAAAATCGCCGTTGCATGTACGGACTGAAATGCAATTGTTCCTGTGTTCCGTCGCCGGACACAAGGGGTGCACCGATCTAAATAGGCCGATTTTCATCTTAAATCCACGATCGCGATCGGCCGTTTGTGCCTAGATTCAGGGCCAATCTTTTTTGCAGCACACATACACTGCTACTCTAATGAATGAGCGCTTGCTCAGCCCTTGAAGCATACAGTGTGGCCACTGGAGAGAGAGTTGGTGGCAATTCTAAGCATTCACGAATTTAAACTTTCAGACATGCTGTAATTTAGATGAATTTGCCGGTTTGTTTTAAAACGTGTAAGAATAACGTGTATGAATATTAAGCTGCCCATTTTCTAAAGTCAGTATGGTAGTTACTCTGACTCGCTGCACAGTAAGCATGGAGAGGATAAAGAGACTGCAAATGGGCATAAAAGCGAATTAAACAACAAATAAACATGCAAATACAAATCTGAGTATATGTGATGTAACGTGAGTCGTGACAATCAGATGATGTGTGGAGCGATAGAGACTGTTTGAGCGATCATGAGCGCTATTAGCTTCTCTCCTTTCAACATGAGCGCTCTCGGTGTCAATCAAACAAGCGTGCTCTCCAGGTGCTCTCAGTATCTCATCAGTCACTCATCTCAGCGCTATTCCCAATTTAATTGAGGATCCCAATTTAAATCAGTCTGATGCTGGTCACAATGCCACTTATAACAGATATAACTAACTTCCGGTTATGGCACAGTGCTGAGAAGTAGCGATTTCGCTCCGCTGACCAAAACATGTAATTATACTATTATTTGCTCTTACTTCATCTTCAAATCATTATCACAGACATCTACTTCGATTCTGACAACAATGCCACCAAAAACTTTAAAAAGTAAAATAAAAAAGGCAGACAAAATGGAGCTAGACGAGGATGTCTTCAACTCGGAGAGCCGGGCAGCAGGTTATCAAAACTCAAATGGTGAGTGTAGATACTAATCCAATATTGAACAAACCAAACAGCATGGAAGATATTCTCCAATCAATTATCTTGCTGAAGGCAGAGTTGGAGTCAGTACTTACCATGCAGACAGATGTGAAGAATCAAAAGTTGGAAAAGAAAATAGAGATCCTGCAGATCAAAGCTGAAGACTTGGAGAATTGTAGTCAATGATCAAACTTAAGGCTTGTTGGGTTACCTGAGAAAGTGGAAGGCAGAGATGCATATGCATTTTTGGAAGGATGGCTGCCTGAAGCTCTAGGGATGGAACTGATGCGATCTCCGCTGATCATCGAAAGAGCTCACAGGATTGCAAGCTTTAGATCGGATGACAAAGCACCCCCAAGAGCCTAATAATGAATTTCCTGAACTTTAAAGACAAAGTCCATGTAATGAACACATTGTATTTTCCAAGTCAGGGTTTAAAAGAGATACACGACAACCAAATTCAAATGGATACTATGTCCATAGTTGCTAAACTTAAGATAACATCCTGGAATTGTAGGGGACTTAATAACATTATAAAACTTAAACAAGTAATATATAGACTAAAACAACTGCAGTGTAATTTGGTGTTTCTTCAAGAACACATTTAAGGTCACATTTCATGTGAATGACATAGTCTGTGATCATATGGGTAGATATGTAATTGTGCAAGGTACGTTACTATCTGAGACTTTAAATTTAATTAGCGTATATATGGAATATAATATATGGGCCCAATGTTGATAGTTTATAATTGGGGAGATTTCAATTGTACTCTGGACCCATCTAAAGACCGCTGATCAGGGCAAGACCAATCTCACATTCAATCAAGAAAAGTATCACATTACTTTATCAAAGATCTAAATTTAATTGTCATATGGAGAAATAAACTACCCACGGACATCCAATATTCTTGTCTCAAATACATACAAAACACTCAAGAATCGATTATTTCTTAGTTTCAGCCACATTGCTGTCAAAAATGTAAGACTGCTGGTATGATAATATGGTGTTATCAGACCATGCTTCAGTGTCAGTGACTCTAACCTAAGATCTGACCCTCTTAGATGGAAACTTCACCCAAAATGGCTTGGAGATTCAAAGTTCATTGAATATATACTGTAGATACACAGATAGATTTATATTTTGAGATAAATACCTCTGAAACTTCTGCAAGCAAGGTGGAAAACTTTTAAGGCTTTTATTAGAGGTCAAATAATAAGCTTTACTAGCACCAAGTCAAAATTCTTTAATAAAAAACTAAGTGTATTGGAATCCAAGATAAAGGCACACATTTTAAAATCAAGATGAGGACACAATTTCATAGATCAAGAGCTACTTAGTCTTAGGACCCAGTATGATGAAATGTCAGCTTCCAAAATGGAAGATAACTTGCTTAGATAAAAAAAGTTATTATGATCATGGTGAAAAACCTGGGAAACTTTTGGCTTGGCAAATTAAATGTCTGCAGTCAGAAAGATCTATTAATTCGATTCAAAAAGAGAATGGAAATATAACAGTTGTGAAAAATCCTGTGAAAATAAATAATGTGTTTAGATAATTTTTCAAACATCTATATAGCTCAAAGCACCCTAGAACAATGGAAATTCAAAATCCATTTCTGAATCAGCTTAAAATTCCAAGTATTTCGGAAGAATGAGCTTCAGTCACGTTATAATCTAGCTGCAGCAAACACGCGAGTGATGAGTATCCCCGCACCAGAGTGTGCATCAGCCAGGAGAAGATTCAATCTCTTCCCCGGTCACTTCAAGCAACTCATAGATGCGCCGCTGACCGCACAGAGAAATGCCAGTTTCTGAGTTTATTTTCATAACCCACTTTTAACTTTAATAAAGTATGCTTTAAAGATAAAACACTGGCATGTTTCATTGCGAAATGGAATGCGGCACAATAATCATTTTATATAGATTATATTGTTTTCATAATCGTTGGAAGCCAAAATCGTAATTGAAAATAAAATGTGATTAATCGCCCAGCCCTAAATGGTAGATTTTTATTTTTGGATGAACTATTCCTTTAAGAAGCTTGGTGGGACACCAGCACACCAGGATCCAATGCAAACAGGATCAGCATGCAAAAAAAAACAAAATATATGCGGGTGAAGACCAATGCTTGTCATTTCAACAGGGATACACAAACTCAACACAAAAACATTATCCAACAGTCAGGTGCACTGCATTTTCATTCTTTCAACACCTAGGCTATTGGGTGAACTATAAGAAGACACCATGGCCCGTCCTAGGGAAGATTAAATCCAATGTTGTGCCAATCACAGCCCACACACCAATGCGAGCAGGCAGCCAGACAAACTGCCTCAATCACTCCAGTTTAACTTTAAACATTTAGCTCTCCTTTCACCCAAGCCTTTTCTATCCACAACTGTCACACTAGTTCCGTAGAGAGATGGTGGGAGGGGGACAAAGAGAGGGTTGGGGGTATTTGCGGATGTCTAAAAGTCTATTGATCACTGTGGATTCCAGCACATTCTCTCCTGAGTTCTATCTCTCTCTCTCGCTCTCTCTCTCTCTCTGTGTGATGTCAACCCAGACCCGAATCATTCAGACAACACCTCTGAAATGCACAAAGGCTTCCCTGTGAATCAGCCTGGCCCTTTCACGGCTGTCTTCAGCCGATAACAGCCTCTACTGTCCCCTGGAGTTAACCATCTTGGCTAATAGACTTCTCCCCTGTCAATCACACTTCAAAATACCAATAAGGCACACACGCATACCAAAACCTCTACTCAATTCTATGGTCCATCTCATGATCAGATCTCATCAAGTGCACAGCAAATAAAGACACACACACAAACACACAGTCACCAGATGTCATACCACATGCACACAGAAGTATACACACCCTGGTGAATGGATGCTGCTGGGAAACAATTCACTCCAAGCCAATACATATCCTGCAGCCATATCGCCCTGTAGATCAAGACCAGTTGCCCACTAAAGCTAAGCAGGTTTGAGCCTGGTCAGTACTTGGATGGGAGACCTCCTGGGGAAAACTAAGGTTGCTGCTGGAAGAGGTATTAGGCAGGCAAGCAGGGGGTGCTCACCCTGCAGTCTGTGTGGGGTCTAATGCCCCCAGTATAGTGACAGGGACACTATACTGTAAAAAGGCACCATCTTTCGGATGAGATGTTAAACTGAGGTCTTGACTCTCTGTGGTCATTAAAAATCCCAGGGCAATTCTTGTAAAGAGTAGGGGTGTAACCCTGGTGTCCTGGCCAAATTCGCCCCATTGGCCCTTCTCAATCATGGCCTCCTAATAATTCCCATCCATTAATTGGTTCTGTAACTCTACTCTCTCTTCTCCACCAGTAGCTAGTGTGTGGTGAGCGTACTGGTGCACTATGGCTACTGTTGCATCATCCAAGTGGATGCTGCACACTGGTGGTGGTTGAGGAGAGTCTGTTCACTGTGTAAAGTGCTTTGAGGTTTGTGTCAAAAAAGCACTATATCAGTGTAACATTCATTCATTCATAACAAGCTCATGTTGTACACCTCACTAAGGAGGTCTAGAATACCTGGAGAGTTATGCTGGGTATTGATTCAGATTTCCCGATTTGATTCACAAACTTTTGATTTGACTTAGATTCAAATTAATTTGGGTATATTTCAGTTCTATTGTCCATTTTGCTAACATATGAAAGAAATTATCTCTGTTAAAGGGATAGTTCACCCCCAAAATTAAAATTCTCTCATTATTCACTCACCCTCATGATATCCCAGGAGTGTATGACTTTCTTTCTTCACCAGAACACATAAAAAAAATAAAAAAATAAAAAAATTCTTAGCTCAGTAGGTCCTTAAAATACAAGTGAATGGAGATTTCTCTTTTGAAGCTAAAAATATCGCAGTCAGTCAGCATTAATGAAAATACAGAAAAATTAGGCTACTTTTATGAGAAATAAAGATGGCAAAAACACCCAGCTGTGTGAAAAATGCCCTAATTGAGCATCTCTGTTTCGTATGAATTAGATTATCTCTGCTAATGAAATGAGTTCAAGAGGAAATACACGTAGTTAAAAAACAAATGGCCTACTCGGTTTATCTCTTTCTCTCTATCAGTAATGACCAAAACCTTTTTATGTTCAAAAGTTCAAAATCTCACTTCTTTCCATTTTTGAGCTACATGCAAATATGAATCTTTCATTTGTTTCCTCTACACAAGGAATCCAATTTGGCTGTACACACCAGAATTTGTAAGCTAATGAATGTTTTTCACAGAGGGTGAAATGTAATATTTAACTTTCTTGTACCATATGGGATCGTGGTTGGCTTACGGTGCATTATTCACTGGATGATGTTGCAAGAAACGCGTTCATTAATAAATGTGCAAGTAGATGTAAGACTTATGCCCCAGAAATAATGACAGCCATTCTTTATGAAGTAGGGGGGGTTGCACAGCAATTTGTGCATGCCTGTGTATATGAACAGTATATATATACTGGTTGGTGGGCAGGGGTATAGTGTAAATGGCATAGAAGAAATGGTATGTAGTCGATGGATGGATGGAAACAACACTAGAATAAACAAATTAAAATCTTAATTCAATAATTAATGTAATCATGAAGTGGTATACTTTGTAAGTATTAATATACCAGCAATTTACTAACACAGAACAGGAAACACATCCCTCAGTAGGGTGTCTGATAGGAAAAAAGCGATTCCTGCCCTCATTAATACTATAACTGCGAGTTTACTTAGAACACAAATGTGGCTACAAAAAAACATTTCTAAAGTAAAATAAAATAAATCCATACCAATAAACGGCAGCAAGTTTTTATAAATCAGTCCATCAATAATGACATTTCCCAAAATCAAAGAACAGAAAAAAAGAAACTCACTCTAATGCTGCGTTCCATTCAATTCTGAAAGTTGGATTTTCCAACCTCCTAGTAGGGAAAGTGCAATGGAAAGCCACTTGAAGTACTAATTCCAACTGAAAAATTCAAAACTCCAATTTCTCCGAGATGCAGGTGCGTGATGTCACACAAGCATGTCGGCACCCAGGGAGATATACAAAGTAAGTGATTAACATTTACTTTTATTAAGTAATATTGAGTTAAAGTTCCTACATTACATTATATTAAAGCTTGTTTAACAAACGTTTGCAGAGACAGCTGTACAAAACACAGTAAATTAAACTCTTTTGATAATCGTACACCTGTAGCACAAATGTTAGTGTTGCAGCACTGTTTATCAATTGGGTTGCTAGGAAACATCTTTGGTGACAGTCAAACACCTGCTAAGCTAACGGGAGCGTTGCAGTTTTGTTTCCTTACACATCATCTTCCGAGCATCTGGTAATGGAATGTGTTTATGGTCAGAGATCAAATAAATATATTTAGGATATTATAGACATTGTTTGTCATTCTTATCAGATGTACTTAACCAATGTCTTTGTTTTATTTGGTTATTTTGTTGTGGTAGCCTGTACGGCTCTTTGAAATAACTGAAATAATTTGGCGAAGTGATATGGAACCATTATGCAGACAAGACCTGGAACTACTTTAGAATGTCTGTCAGCCAATCAGAATCAAGCATTCAACAGACCCCTGGTATAAGTAGGAATTTCCCACATCCGACTTGAATGGAACACAGGCTGTGTCTCATTGGAAGGCTGCATGCTAGGTAGGACACTTCCTTTGAAGGTTGCGGTATACTGAGCATCCTCTTTTAAACAAGTCTTGTTTAAACGAGACGGCCTTCGCAGGACAAACGGAAACGGAACGTAACATGGTTGCTATGACAGCACGCCAGCTCTTTAACAAAGTCCCTCTAGAAGGGAATGTATGAGGTAAAATTTAGGAGAGATATAATGATGTAGACAGAAAAGAAAATAGATTTTACAAGTATAGTTTTAGTCTAATACTTTATTTAAATTATATATTAATATAATTATACATATTATACTCTGCACCCATCTACTGAGGTACTTCAACTTGGGAATTAACATTACTTGCATTTGAACATCATATTTACGGGCAAATTGGCATTATTTTTTTTTTAGACATTTCCGTTGAAGCAAAGAATTCTGGGTTATGAGTGCCCACGAAGGATACACCTCGTGCATCCTCCAAATTCCCGTGAAGGCAGGTAGCATTTGAAGGCTGCATTCGAAATGTCCTACTCGATTTTATGAAACGAGACAGCCTCGATGACGTATGCGGCTGAGAAATGCGACCTCCGGAGGACGCATCCTTCCAAACGAGACTGCCACAGCATAAATTCGCACACATGTGGCATCGTAAAACGGAACACCTTAACGCACCTCATTAATAAAACTCTGAATATTCACGAAACTAACATCAAACACGTACGCGTTGATATTCCAACATTGAAACACTCCTGCAACTAATACTAACTCAAAATGTAACTTAATATGTCTTATTTTCATTTATTTGGAAAACATACCTGTCTCGCACAAATTTAGTCTGAGCTGGGCGGGAAAGTTCTCCAGTCCATGGAGATTGTGCAATGACGTCACTCACGTAGATGTATTTATGCCAGACTGTTTTTGAAGGAAAAATAAATACATACATAAAAAATAAATTAAAAAAAAGATTGTTTTGGAAGGATTTGAAAAATGTATGAGACAAAATTGGGATATGTCATAAGAATTACTGTATGGCATGATGTGATGTAGGCTAATAATATTTTAAAGATGATATTCTGAAATGTAAATAAGTATATATTGTAGAGTACAACAGGGCTGAAGGCACAACATAAGGAAAATTAAGACTTTAATGTGTATCAAGATGTTATTAATGTGACTATAAGTATAAATACCTCCTTTCTATGTTCTTGTGGCGTTGAATAAAAAATATGTATTCGGTACGAAATTATAAAAAGTGATTTATGCAGAAAAATAATAAATACAACAGATATAAAATAAAACCACTAGTTTTTATACAGGTTTACTAACCAAAATAAATAATCTTAAGTTTCCTGGAATGTGCATGCAGACCTAACAACATTAGGCTACATTTAGGAAATTTGTGAACATTATGACATTCGTGAAAATTTGAGTAACTAGTAACAATTATTTAATGTACATAACTAAAAACAGAGCAAAATGTATACATTTGCTCATGGATATATTTTGCTTGCTACTAACTGCATAAAAAGGAAAAAAAAATCATGCTTCGTCTTTCAAAGATTAGATGCCTCAATTCTCACAGCAGCTAGTTAATTTTCATTGCGCTCACTGTAGCAGCCTGGTATCTTGTCAACGTTTCCCAGCAGAGTAATAAAAACCAGTGTACCCTGACTGTTGAAAATAGCATAGAAGCTGTAACGTCGCTAGCAGTAACAGGCAGACGAAGACGATGAAGTGTGAAGAATCCAAGTGCAGTTTATTTACAAGATGAGTGATATATCCAAAAAAACGTGAGTCCAAAAACAAACATAAATGACTTGGACTTAGACTTGGACTTGGACTTGGACTTGGACTTGGACTTGGACTTGGACTTGGACTTGGACTTGACACAACGGTACATAAACACAATACCTGACATCTGACAAGGGCAAACATGAGGGCTTAAATACATGAACATGTATGACAATGACAACCAATCAACAGACAGAACTGTAAACAAGATAACAAGACTAATACATTTTAACCAATGAAAAGACAAGACTGCTAAGAAGATACTCAAACAATGAACTAACGAAAACAAGACACATGAACAGGGGAAACACATGACAGGATCACATGACAAGATCACATGAGGGAACAGGAAATCACATGACATGAACACATGACTATAAAACAGGAACTAAACTATTAAAATAAAAGACATGAAATCAAAACATGGACAAAAACAAATTTCAACATGACAGAAGTAAACTAATCAGATTACAGCTTGCTAATTTCAGAAGCTCTTGCCATTTTTGTGTTCAGTATGCATAAGATGGTCCATGAATGGTCGGTTGGCATGACCTGTGAGGCTAAGACTAGGACCTTAGGTTTGGTGAGGCCCATAATTTTGATTTCATCTTTAAATCATACATATTGTTGAATATTATTTTGACATTCTGAGGCACATTCATGACTACTTAATACATGTTTGACCAAAATTACACATAGTTAATCAAAGTCCTTCATATGTACAGTGGAATTACATCCAACAACTTTCAAACTTGTATTTCAAACATTAATTCCTAGGCAAATAAGGAATATAAACCATCAGCCACAAAGCTCAAAGACATTTCTGTGTCTTTTTAAGCTCTGCTGCAGGTCTGGGATAATTTTTCTGGAATGATTTCAAAGCTTCTGTTGCCTCCAAGCCACCCCAGTAGGTGCTGATGGAAGACTTGGGGATGAAGCACAGCTCCCTTCAAACGAGCAGGCAGCAAGATTCTTTGTGTGCAAGTGTGCATGTAGAGATGTGATGGAAGACGTTTAACTTTTTGAGGTTGTTTACAGACAGCAGTTTGTCAGACACATACACCACACACAGATGCACACCTCTTTCCAGTAGCTCTTGAATTCTTTTCCTCTTTTTACTATGCGGATTATCCTTGCAGAGAGCAGATGCATGGAACCTACACGAGCCACAGTGAAAAAGAGAGCGGAAACCAGTGAATGGGCCAGAGTCTTTAGGGAAGACCATCAAGCACTCCCTAGAGGTCCACTCTGTCCTTCTCCTCCACTAAAAATATGATGTGTCGTATATCATCGGCTCATTGAGTTTGGCCCTGAATGGGATGGAATAATCTGTGCATGTGCTTGAAACAAGTATGAACCCTTTGCCAATACATACCAGGCCCCTTTTCATACACATGAGACTCATGGGTTTGATATCTGTTGCTGAGTCTTGAATGGTCCTTTGGGAAAGAGAGTTGCACGGAACACCTGCTTGACAGGCTGAATCACTAATAATGGCCCCAGAAGGTTTAAAGCAGTACATTACCATGTTTCAGCCCAATCCTCTGCAGTGTTTCTCCATCAGCTGAGGTCCATCGACTGTCTATGCATACAATTTGTTGCAATGCTTCATAAGATATTACAGTAAATGTATGTATGTTTTTAATTTGTTTGTATCTTTCTAATATCAATTAATTTCATTAGAGTTTTTTATTTTTTTATTTATTTAATATTTTGTGCCATTGCCATTTTTAGATTAAACAACAAGCAACGGATCATTTTAACTTTTTATTCACTTTAAAGATGAGGGAGAAATTGATGCCATGGCCTTGTTGTTAGTGCATTGAGTCATGCTGCTCACATGGGTGATGCAAGTTCATATCTTTTTCCTTTTTTAGGGATATCATTGTCCCTATAAGTAAAAGTAAAAAAATAATAATAATTTGGAATGCCTGATTCCCAGTATGCTCTAAGTCCTTGTGGTGGTGTAGTGACTTGCCTCAGTCTGGGTGGTGGAGGATGAATCTCAGCTGCCTCCATGTCTGAGACTGTCAACCCATGCATCTTATCATGTGGTTTGTTGAGTGTGTTACTGTGGAGATATAGTGCATGTGGAGGCTTCATGCCATCCACCTTGGCATCCATGCACAACTCACCACGTGTCACTGAAAGCAAACCACATTATTGCGATCATGAGGAGGTTACCCTGTGTGACTCTACCCTCCCTAGCAACTGGGCCAATTTGGTTGCTTGGGAGACCCAGCTGGAGTCACTCAGCATGCCCTGGGATTTGAACTAGTGAACTCCAGGGGTGGAGGCCAGCGTCTTTACCACTGAGCTACCCAGGCCCCATTTAAGTCTTTTTTTAAACTCTAAATCTCCACTTTCACTTTTAAATCTGCCAGTCACATCTGACACCTGTTTAGTTTCACTTTCACAACCACGCCTATTGTATTGTTTCTGAAAATATAGATTTAACCACTGGAGTCATATGGATTACTTTTATGTATCCTTTATGTGATTTTTGGAGCTATAAAGGAGCTACATCTTCTTTTGTGTTCTGCAGAAGAAAGTCATACACATCTGGAATGATATGAGGGTGAGTAAATGTTGAGAGAATTTTCATTTTTAGGTGAACTATCCCTTTAATGATCATAAAAAGGGGGAGAAAATGGTTTGATAAATTATCAAAACCCCAAAACATAATTTTAACACAGCATATCCATGCAGAGTTCTGTTAGAAGCACTGTAAACGAGTTTTACGAGTATATCTGCCATATGTTCCATATGTGCTGCCATGTCTTCAATTGTGCAGTGCAAAACAGCATTAAGAATACGATTATTTATGATCCCTGGAAATGCTAATTATACAGATAATTTAGTATTTAGGAGTTTGGTTGTTAAGACTTTAATCTTTACAATTAAGATTGTAATTTTAATGGAATAAGACTGTAAAAATGCTACAGTAAAAAAAATAATAATAAAATAAATAAATAAAAAAACTGTTAATTTGTTAACTGATAGTTTTATGAGTAAAAAGTACATGATTTAACTTATAATTATCTATGAAAATGTATTAGTCAGTGGCGGATTTAGGCATGGGCGACATGGGCAGCCGCACAGGGCGACATCTTGCAGGGGTGAGCACCCTGAACTCCACCAGCCATCTCATTTACAATCACTCCCACTACTTCCAGTGGGTTAATATATTAACATTATATCATTTAATGATATAAACTGTAGTGAACTGTAAAATATATAGGCAACCAAATGACATCCTGTAATGCATGAAACATTGTCACAGTGTTTTTTCCGGTAAATTTCAGCCAACAAGAGCTGCCATTTTTTTAAGCATAAATTTAACAGGATTTTTTTTTTTTTTTTTTACAGTGTATAAATGACTAAATAAATTCAAGGAAGACAAGATCAATCACGATTCTATATGCAAATATTATGACAACTTTAACATTTCTATCAGTCTAACTCAACTTCTATCAGTCTAAATATTTTGAATATAAAGTTGAATACAATATATAAGTATAAAGTTTGAATACAAAACAACAAAAATAGACCACGCACAGTCTGAAACTAAAGCAAAGTGTGAATTGAACCATGAAGCGGTTCAGGCTGAATTAATTACTTTACATCAAACCCTAACCAGAATGTTTGAGAAATACACTGCTGTCTTGCAAGCAATTAAATTATTTTTTATTTTTTTATTGTAAGTAAAATAGTTTCATAGCTGATTAAAAGACCATAGACTACATGGCATAGAGGGAAATTATTTAAACAGTGGGTACAGGATATTTCACAGTGGGTGTGATGAGGAAGAGGGCGTGGCTGGGCCGAGAGGATGCACGCTCGGCACTGAGTTGCCCAATCACTCTCAGAGAGAGAGAGAGAGAGAGAGAGAGAGAGAGAGAGAGAGAGATGCATGCAGCAGTGTTCGTGTGTGTGCGCTTTTGTTTATGTTAAGTCTTCGTCAGTGTTTTATTAAAAGTCTGTTGTTTATTATCCGGTTCCTGCTTCCCCCTTTCCCGAACAAGTAGAGATCCGTTACACTGGTGCAGAAACCCGGGACTGGAGGAAGACGCGCTGTCAGAGAGCCCTCACTGCCGACGGAGGATCGTGACGCCAAGGAGAGGATTGGTTCGATGGTACTGGAGTGGTCCGCCAGGAGACATGGAGCCGCTGCCGTCTGCCAGGAGGTGGAGGAGCTGTAACTGTCTGCCAGGGGATGGAAGAGTCACTGCCGTCCGCCAGGAAACGGATGAACTGCTGCCGTCTGCCGGGAGGCGGAGGAACCGCTGCCGTCCACCAGGGGTTGGAGGAGCCGCTGCCGGCCGCCAGGAGGCAGAATCCAGTGCCATCTCCCGGCGTCGCGGAGGATCGCTGGACAGCTGGCTGAGGACCGAATGGTGGCGAGGTCGGTTTTTCTTTTCTTTTCTCTCTCCCTCTGTCTCTCTCACTCTCTTTCTCTCTCCCCTCCCCTCCCCTCATCCTACCCAGGTACCCAAGAGGCAGAGAAGACCAGCCGGCAACGGAATGGCTGAAGGGGCAACTCCTCCCCTCCAGGAAGGGAGGAGGGTAAGTCAATCAGACTGGAGGTTTCCCCGGCCTGAATCAGGTGGTGGGGGTATGTGACAAGGAGGAGGGCATGGCCGGGCCGAGCGGATGCATGCCTGGCGCTGAGTTGCCCAATCAGCGGGAGAGAGATAAAAGGAGGAGCCAGGGGATGCCAGAGAGAGAGAGAGAGAGAGAGAGAGAGAGAGAGAGAGAGAGAGAGAGAGAGAGGCACGCAGCAGTGTTTGTGTGTGTGTGCGCTTTTGTTTATGTTAAGTTTTGTCAGTGTTTTATTAAAAGTCTGTTGATTGTTATTCAGTTCCTGCTTCTTCCTTTCCCAAACAAGCAGAGATCCGTTACAGTGGAAAATAAATGAAATTCTAATTAAAAGCTGAAGGCAATGTTTTTCACACAACTGTGTTTAACATAGCAGTTTCTTTCACATTACGATGTGGGAAGCTCTGTTTGGCCCACTTATATGTACTGGGGTATAATTTTTTTGGAAGCAAATCATATTGCACATTAAAATCAACAACATTTAAAGAGAATATGATGCACTGTGTGCCAGCCCACACACTCACACACAGTTTACCTTAACCCTAACCCTTATTTTTTTAAGAAATTTTGACAAACAACAACTGTGACCTTTAAGTTTGTACAGGCAGCATGGCTCTGATTACAGGGACTGGAAACACAGCCAGACTCAAATGTCAACCGTCCCTGCAGTTCTAGCACTGACGCAAAACTGCCAGAGAGCTATGGGGAAAGCCAGGGGAGAGTGAGAGAGAGTGAGAGAGATAAAAACAAAGACAAGAGAGAGAGAGAGAGAGAGAGAGAGAGAGAGAGAGAGAGAGAGAGAGGAAGCAAGCATACCCAATGTTCTACCAGTGTGTGTGTCCATTGGCATATGTTCTCTGGTGTGTGTGTGTGAGTACGGATGGATAACAGCAACTCACCTGAGTTGCAGGCTGGTTCTTTGAGGCCTGGGCATGTCAGACAGTATTAAAGCAGGTATACGGTTGGGAGATTTCAACGTCCCTTTAGAAAGCTGCAGGCTAAGTCAGCCAATAGAGCACAAACTATCCTCCACACTAACAAACAGGCACTGAACTGCTAGCTGGCCCCAAACAACCGAACACAAATACAAAATCATCTTCATGTCTCATGGTTTTTCTAAACACAAGTGTCAGTTTATGATGTGCGGCATTGAGAGCGTATGAGATGAAACAATAAGCTTCAAACAATGAAGCTTGAGTCCTAGACCTTTCTAAAGATATACTGTATAGTCAGCTGAGAATATATTCAAATTTAATGGTTATATTGTGCAGTGAAAAAAAGCAAAGAGAGAAATGGCAAAGTAGTGCACCAGTGCACATTAACAATTGTAAACACAGTAAAATCTTTGGCAAAGTAATTCCTATGCTCTTAACTAAAATGAATCACTGATTCACTGATTAATTTGAGGCACTGTGTAGAAGTCCCTGTGAGGCATTTTACATCTTTTTTGTTGCTAAATATTTAGCTAAATGCTGTTCTTGTGACATAGAATATAGTTAGTTTAATTAGTTGTGTTTAGTATAAATCTATTTGTTCAAGTTTAATGCTGTCACCTTATTTGAGTTCCTCATTGTTTTGCTCAGATTGTAAACATAAACTAGACAAATAACGTTTGTAGACAAACTTTGAGATTGGCTTGAAAGAACCTGGTCTGAAAGTTTAAAAAAGATTTAAAAGCTTAATTAGTTAGTAAGTTAGTTAGTTTGTTACAGACAGACAGACAGACAGACAGACAGACAGACATATAGATAGATAGATAGAGTGTTCTGGGTGGTTGATATGGTGTTGCCAGGTGGTTGCTAGGTAGTTACTAAGGTGTTCTTAGTGGTTGCTAGGGCATTGCTAAGTGGTTGCTAAGGTGTACTGAGTGGTTGCTTGGACATTGCTAGGTGGGTGTTAGAGTGTACTGAGTGGTTGCTAGGCAGTTGCTAGGGCGTTGCTAGGTGGTTGCTAGGCAGTTGCTAGTGTGTTCTATGTGATTGCTACAGCGTTGCTAGGTGGTTTCTAGGGTGTTGCTAGGTGGTTGCTGGGGCATTGCTAGGTACTTGCTTGGATGTTCAAGGTGGTCACTAAGGCGTTGCCAAGTGGTTGCTAGGCAGTTGTTAGGGTATTCTGGGTTGTTGCTATGGTGTTGCTAAGTAGTTGCTAGGCAGTTACTAGCATGTTTTAGCACTTAGCTAGGTATTGCTAGCATGTTTTAACATGTTTATAGCATTTTTTAGCACTTCAGTTAGTGTTGCTAGCATGTTTTAACACTTAGCTAGGTGTTCCTAGCATGTTTTAGCATGTTTATAACATGTTAGAGAGAGAGAGAGAGAGAGAGAGAGAGAGAGAGAGGGAGAGAGGGAGAAAGGAGGAATAGATGGAAAGAGAAAAGATAGACTGAATATAAAGACTGTTGATAGATAGATGGATAGATGAACAGATGGACGGACAGATAGATAGATAGATAGATACTGTTGAAATCAGAAGTTTACATACACTTAGGCTGAAGTCATTAAAACTAATTTTTTAACCACTCCACAGATTTCATATTAGTAAACTATAGTTTTGGTCGTTTAGGACATCTACTTTGTGCATGACATAAGTAATTTTTCCAACAATTGTTTACAGACAGATTTTTTTCACTTTTAATTGACTATATCACAATTCCAGTGGGTCAGAAGTTTACATACACTACGTTAACTGTGCCTTTAAGCAGCTTGGAAAATTCAAGAAAATGATGTCAAGCCTTTAGGAAATTAGCCAATTAGCTTCTGATAGGCTAATTGGAGTCAATTGGAGGTGTACCTGTGGATGTATCTTAAGGCTTACTTCAAACTCAGTGCCTCTTTGCTTGACATCATTGGAAAATCAAATGAAATTAGCCAAGACCTCAGAAAAAAAAAAAATATTGTGGACCTCCACAAGTCTGGTTCATCCTTGGGAGCAATTTCCAAACATCTGAAGGTACCATGTTCATCTGTACAAACAATAGTATGCAAGTATAAACACCATGGGACCACACAGCCATCATACCGCTCAGGAAGGAGACGTCTCCTTGAGACGAAAGTAGTTTGGCGCAAAAAGTGCAAATCAATCCCAGAACAACAGCAAAGAACCTTGTGAGGATGCTGGAGGAAACAGGTAGACAAGTATCTATATCCACAGTAAAACGAGTCCTATATCGACATAACCTGAAAGGCTGCTCAGCAAGGAAGAAGCCACTCTCCAAAACCACCATAAAAAAAGCCAGACTTCAGTCTGCACATGGGGACAATAATCTTACTTTTTGGAGAAATGTCCTCTGGTCTGATGAAACAAATTGGAATGTTTTGGCCATAATGACCATCGTTATGTTTGGAGGAAAAAGGGTGGCATGGGTGTGGCAGCATCATGTTGTGGGGGTGCTTTGCTGCAGGAGGGACTTGTGCACTTCACAAAATGGATGGCATCATAAGGAAGGAAAATTACGTGGATATATTGAAGTAACATTTCAAGACATCAGCCAGGAAGTTAAAGCTCAGTCAAATGGGTCTTCCAAATGGACAACAACCCCAAGCATACCTCCAAAGTTGTGGCAAAATGGCTTAAGGACAACAAAGTCAAGGTATTGGAGTGGCCATCACAAAGCCCTGACCTCAATCCGACAGAAAGTTTGTGGGCAAAACTGAAAAAGCGTGTGCGAGCAAGGAGGACTACAAACCTGACTCAGTTACACCAGTTCTGTCTGGAGGAATGGGCCAAAAATTCCAGCAACTTATTGTGAGAAGCTTTTGGAAGGCTAAACAAAATGTTTGACCCAAGTTAAACAATTGAAAGGCAATGCTACCAAATACTAACAAAGTATATGTAAACTTCTGACCCACTGGGAATGTGATGAAAGCAATAAAAGCTGAAATAAATTATTACCTCTATTATTCTGACATTTCACATTCTAAAAATTAATTAGTGATCCTAACTGACCTAAGTCAGGGAATGCCACCCGAGCCATGGGCTGTTCTCACTACTACCATCAGGCAGGCGGTATCGCAGCATCAGGACCCGCACCAGCCGACTCCATGATAGCTTCTTCCCCCAAGCAATCAGACTTTTGAACTCTTGATCTCCCACGATCAAAATACATCAGCACTGCACTTTATTACTCTTACTCTTATATCTCACACTGGACTGTCATAAATTATATTATTATATTATATTCTCTCTTAACAACTTACTATCAACCGACAGCCTGAATGTCAATACAGTACAATACAACCTACTGTACATTCTATATATACTACTATATATACTTTTATTTTTCTATTTTTAATTGAATAATGTGTATCTATATTGTGTGCATTGTATACTGTACAGTGTATGTTATTATTTGTATATTGTTGTGTGTAATTATGTGTATGTTAGACTTTAAATTGTGCTGTGTTAATTTGATGTTATTGTAAATTGGTATATGTCTCATCACTGTCACGACTGCTATGTTGATCGGAACTGCACCCAAGAATTTCACACACCATTGCACTTGTGTATATGGCTGTGTGACAATAAAAGTGATTTGATTTGATTTTGATTTGATTTGAATGTTTTCTATGATTAAATGTCAGGAATTGTGAGTTTAAATGTATTTGGCTAAGTTGTAGGTAAACTTCGGACTTCAACTGTAGATAGAAAATACAGAGAGAGAGAGAGAGAGAGAGAGAGAGAGAGAGATGGAGGGAGGGAGGAAAAAGGACAAATAGAAAGAAACAGATAGAGACAGATAGAAATATTGTATTGGTAGGGCAATATTGTAAAAACTGTCATGCAAAGAAAGCCTTAATGAATTTGAATTTGATAGAAATAAAGATTTGATAGAGTAGCCCAAAGCATATTAAAAAGGTACAGATAGAAATAGAGATTTGATAGAAGAGCAGCTTAAAGCATATTAATGGCCTTCTGTCGATGGTTCAAATTTGAATTTTGACAGTTGGAGTTTGAAAGTCTTGGCTCATCTGAACATTCTGTCAATGTAAGTGAATGGGATTTTTCTGGTCTTTGATCGTCCACTGTGCGGAAACCGTAATTCCGATCAGTTAGAAAAGATATAGCAAACTATTCGGGATCAGGCTGAAGTTCTGTGCCAAGTTTGGTGCATGTAGCTTGAAATATCTAGGATGAATGAGCCAACATGAAAGTCTCTATGATGTTCTGGTGCAGAGATATGTGTTTTGTTACTCGGTTGCTAGGGTGACCCCATCTGGTTTCTAGGCAGTTGTCAGGGTGATACTGAAAAGGCTCCTTCTGAGCCTGAGTCAATTGAGCCAACCCGTAAGTCTCTACGATGTTCTGGTGCAAAGATATGTGTTTTGCTATTCAGTTGCTAGGGTGACCCCATATGGTTAATAGGCAGTTGCCAGGGTGATACTAACAAGGCTCCTTGCTAGCCTGAGTCAAATGAGCCAACCCAGAAGTCTCTACGATGTTGTGGTGCAGAGATATGTGTTTTGCTACTTGGTTGCTAGGGTGAGCTCATTTGGTTGCTAGACAGATGACAGAGCGATACTCAAAAGGCTCCTTGCTAGCCTGAATCAAACGAGCCAACCTGGAAGTCTCTACGATGTTCTGGTGCAGAGATATGTATTTTGTTACTTGCTTGCTAGGCAAACCCCATATGGTTGCTAGGCAGTTGCCAGGGTGATAAAAACAAGGCTCCTTAATAGCCTGAGTCAAACGAGCCAACCCGGAAGTCTCTACGATGTTCTAATGCAGAGATATGTGTTTTGCTACTTGGTTGCTAGGGTGAGCTCATATGGTTGCTAGGCAGTTGCCAGGGTGATAGTAACAAGGATGCTTGCTAGCATGAATCAAACAAGCCAACACTGAAGTTTGTATGACATTTTGATCCGAATATACCCCACTCAGCTGTTTTGAATGGAAGTCAATGGGTTTGGTTGCTAGGGTGCTCTAAATGGTTGCTAGGTCATGGCTAAGTTGTTTCCAGGGTGATACTTAAAGACTGCTTGCTAGTCTGATTAAAAAAAAAAAAGCTGTTTTAGTTTTCTAGAACAAGCCAACAATGATGTCTCTTCAACATTCTGACCTGTTGATACCAATCTAATCCATTTTGAATGGAAGTCAATGGGGTTTGGTTGCTGGGGTGCTCTAAACAGTTGCTAGGGCGTGGCTAAGTAGTTTCCATGATGATACTTGAAGACTGATTGCTCATCCAAGTAAAACAAGCCAACTCTCATGTCTCTAGGGCATTCTGATTCAAAGATATCACTCTCAGCCATTTTTAATGGAAGTCAATGGGGCTGGTTACTAGGGTGTTCTAAATGGTTGCTAGGGCATGGCTAAGTAGTTTCCACGGTGATGCATAAAAAAGTGCTTTGCATCCTGAGTCAGATGAGCCAAGTCCCGCATCTCTATGGGTGAATTCCATACAGCGTTTTTGCACCCTTGAAGGAGACTGAGGGAAGGGGATGGCACACGAAGGGGTGTTCCAAACAAAAGTAAGCAACTCAAGCCCTCCACGAAGGGCCCTTCTAGAAGGTCGTTAGCGAAGGGTACAAGCGGTGGTCACTTCGAGGAAGTAATTTGACCATTTATGATCACGTGACCCTGGGTGGCGTGTCCTCTGGATATACACTATATTGCCAAAAGTATTCGCTCATCTGCCTTTAGACGCATATGAACTTAAGTGACATCCCATTCTTAATCCATAGGGTTTAATATGACGTCGGCCCACCCTTTGCAGCTATAACAGCTTCAACTCTTCTGGGAAGGCTTTCCACAAGGTTTAGGAGTGTGTTTATGGGAATTTTTGACCATTCTTCCAGAAGCGCATTTGTGAGGTCAGACACTGATGTTGGACGAGAAGGCCTGGCTCGCAGTCTTCGCTCTAATTCATCCCAAAGGTGCTCTGTCGGGTTGAGGTCAGGACTCTGTGCAGGCCAGTCAAGTTCTTCCACACCAAACTCGCTCATCCATGTCTTTATGGACCTTGCTTTGTGCACTGGTGCGCAGTCATATTGGAACAGGAAGGTGCCATCCCCAAACTGTTCCCACAAAGTTGGGAGCATGGAATTGTCCAAAATCTCTTGGTATGCTGAAGCATTCAGAGTTCCTTTCACTGGAACTAAGGGGCCAAGCCCAGCTCCTGAAAAACAACCCCACACCATAATCCCCCCTCCACCAAACTTCACAGTTGGCACAATGCAGTCAGACAAGTACCGTTCTCCTGGCAACCGCCAAACCCAGACTCGTCCATCAGATTGCCAGACGGAGAAGCGTGATTCGTCACTCCAGAGAAGGCGTCTCCACTGCTCTAGAGTCCAGTGGTGGCGTGCTTTACATCACTGCATCCGACGCTTTGCATTGCACTTGGTGATGTATGGCTTGGATGCAGCTGCTCGGCCATGGAAACCCATTCCATGAAGCTCTCTACGCACTGTTCTTGAGCTAATCTGAAGGCCACATGAACTTTGGAGGTCTGTAGCGATTGACTCTGCAGAAAGTTGGCGACCTCTGCGCACTATGCGCCTCAGCATCAGCTGACCCCGCTCTGTCATTTTACATGGCCTACCACTTCGTGGCTGAGTTGCTGTCATTCCCAATCGCTTCCACTTTGTTATAATACCACTGACAGTTGACTGTGGAATATTTAGTAGCGAGGAAATTTCACGACTGGACTTGTTGCACAGGTGGCATCCTATCACAGTACCATGCTGGAATTCACTGAGCTCCTGAGAGCGGCCCATTCTTTCACAAATGTTTGTAGAAGCAGTCTGCATGCCTAGGTGCTTCATTTTATACACCTGTGGCCATGGAAGTGATTGGAACACCTGAATTCAATTATTTGGATGGGTGAGCGAATACTTTTGGCTATATAGTGTATTTTAAAGCAAGGCTGTCGATCAGAACATATTACATGTTCAAATGCTCGGGCAAGCGCTATAGCCCTTTTATAACAAATAATTCTCCTCCGCAGTTTACATTTGTCCTCATACATATGATAGTAGACAGCCATAAGCGAGAGATACCCCAAAAACAGGGCCCATTTTTTACTGTAGGCATTTTTATTTATTATTAAGACCTCTCTTTCGGCAGGAAATGTTCATTCATGTATTTTATATACATTTATGTACAGATATATTACTATTATTATTATTAAAACAGCAACAGTAAGCAATTTTAAATAATACACAAAAGGCAATGTTTGGAAAAAAACTATTAACAAAAATTGCAACAACAAATCAACAGCAATAAATAAGAGATTCCTATTGTCAGAACAGCTGCACTGTGTTGTCATGGTAACGTTTCAGCCGAAGATAAAGTGGGAGTGACGCATGTCTTTCATTACTCCCTTCATCAATGGTGTCCCAAACGGCCATACATGAGACGCTCAGCCCTTCGGAGGGAGTAGGGCATAGAGATGCTCACTTCCGTTTGGTTCAGAATGTCATAGGGCGAATTCCAGAGATATGATCAGTCAAATTTCTTGCCAATGTTAAGTCAATGGGACTTTTCGGGACAGTTTATTGCCCCCCAGGGGTGTACCGTACCACCCACCCCTTAGAAAATCAAAGCATAGGTGTCCTCAATAGGCCGGTTGATTTGAAACCTCATTTGTGGGTCTACGCCAAATGGTGCGGGACGAGTTAGGTGCTGAAATTTTGTATGGAAGAAGAAGAAGAAGTATGTGAGATTATAATAGTGATGCTTTGCAAGCACCACTAATAATAAGTTTAAATAGTAGATCAGTAGGTTGGCTCTTTCAAGCCATCTAATAATATACACATATATGGGTGTTTCTTCAACTTTAGGCACTTTTAGCACTGTGGATTTCTAGAAAGTAGTCTGGTTAAAACATTTTCCACACTGTTTTTAATTTGTCTACTAACACTAAACGCGTTTACATGCACATTCTTTCACTGATTATGCTTAATAAGCCGACAACGTGTGTGGTCATTTTTTTTGTCAGGAACATTCCCACCACACTTTAATTTCCACAATATCTTAAATTCTATATTGTGTTTATTAGAATGACAATAATGAAAATTACCTATTATTTATTTTTATTTTAATTATTTATGTATCGTAATTCAACACAATGAAATAATATTTTCACATGTTTGTGTAATTTTGAAAAAGAAAAAAAAAAAGAAAAGAAAAATGGAAATGATTGATTGGAAATGATGCCAAATATATTTACTATGGAAACACTTTACAATGGTTTCATTTGTTAGTATTAATTAACAGCATTATTTAACATGAACTAACAATGAACAGTAATTTTACAGCATTTATTCTTGGTTAATTTCAACATATTTATAATATATTATTTTAAATTAAAAGATGGATATGTTAACATTAGTTAATGCACTATGAAATAACATGAACTAACAATGAACAATAGTATTTTTATTAACTAACTTTAGCAACATTAACATTTATTAACAAAAATTAATAAATGCTGTAAATATATATATATATATTCATAGTTAGTTCATGATACTTAATGCATTAACTATTGTTAACGAATAGAACATTCTTGTTAAGTTCTACCATTACTGTTAATGTACTATTTTTTTTTACCTTGCTTCAAACGTCACTTGTCTTATATTTTATCTCAAGCATGCTCTTCACTGACACTTTTGTTGACTTTGAAACAAATGTATTAGTAGCAAAATTGTTCAGTGTGGTGGCAGTAACACCACATCTGTGCATAGGACAGTCATATTTTTTTTTATTTATTTTTTTTATATTTATTTCTCTTTTTGTTTAGATTATTATCATTTTAAACATATATTATTTTTTTATAATAGATTGTCATGTTTTAATATTAAAAGTCAGGGTCTGGGACAAGGCTAAAACCTAAAATCTATACATATAAGGCATTTAAAAAGTACCAAAAATAAATGATAATGCTTGCTTAACTTCTTTTAATTATGAGAAGCTTGTAACTTGGGATGTAACCTTTTCAAAGTTACTTCCCCGACACTTGCAGTCACAGGTGTATGTCAATCAGCATTTTACAAAGGCTTTGAACACGACTCATCCAATCAGATTTTAAAGTCTGAACTATCTGTTATATAAGCCTAAACTTTCTATTTCAAACATTCACGGTTTCTGAATCCCTGATTTGCACGAACTCATCCTCTATTACTATAGTAATCTATGTTCAAACAGTATGTGTGCTTGCGTGTTCATGTGGATGTGTGTTCATGCCTAGAAAGCTTTTGAAAATGGGACGAGCAATCAATTATGGGCATCGCTTGACAGGCCATTGTTAGTTTTCCACCCTCTCTCTCTCTCTCTTTCTCTCTCACTCTCTCTTCATCTGTCACGTCTGCTAGCCCCTCCTGGGTTCTCTCTCATTCTACTGCCTTTCTACTCAACAGCTGCATGTCTAATGAAGCAGACCTACAGAGAGAGGGAGAGAGAGAGGCAGATAGAGAGAGAGAGAGAGAGAGAGAGAGAGAGAGAGAGTCCCCTGTTTGTCATTGTATTGCAGGTGTGAGTTGATGGGAACATTTAGTGTACCTGGCTGTAATTTGCTTGGGGGAAAAAAAGACTTCTGTCAGTTCTCGGGTCCTTTGTGGTGAATGATAAGTCTTACCGCCTCAGGGACGAGTCTGATAGGCTCAATCAATGGTAATGTAAACAGCAGGTCGCAAAAGCCGTGTTCAAGTTTAGATTAAAGAATTTCTTATGACGATCTAGTCAAGGGCATGACATCAGGGATGGCTGTTGCCCAGGAATGCAGTGAGCTGAAAAGGAATAAGAAAAACTCTTACATTGCAGAAAGTAGTATTCATATAGTGTTATTCAAAAGTTTAGTGAAAATGCTTCAAGTGAAAATGCTTCTGTTTTGCATTTTGCTAAGAGAATATTCTTATTTCATGACAAATTACATTATCAGCACAACAATTGGACTGAAAAGTTTAATAATAATTTAGAAATACACCTCTTTTTCTTTAATGAGAGCATGCATGCACTCAAGCTGGCATGTAAGCAACAAGTTTGTGAAAAACCTAATGATCCTTGTTATCCTAACACGATATGAACAAAAGAGTTAACATGAATTTAACAAATTTGATTTGTTATTTGATGAGTGACCTATAAATAGTGTGTGTGTGTGTGTGTGTGTGTGTATATATATATATATATATATATATATATATATATATATATATATATATATATATATAGCAAAGTGGAGAAATTTCATGTAATTTAACTCTAGTAATAAATTGGACATCTTTAAGAACCGGAGTTTTGCGACACCAGAGTTTTGCGACACCTGATTTCCAGCACTCTCTCGTGTTAGAAACATGAGAACATACATTGTGCAAGAGAGCTCCCGGTCACGCTAATATTATTCTATTTGTTTCCATGATTCATATCCCGAGGTTACCAGAGCCAGCCAGATCCAGCTCTGTTCCTGCTTGGTGTCGGACTCCACTGCTATGTGTCACAAAGTGATGACGACTAAATGCAGCCGGTGCTAGCTAGACATCACTTCAGTCTTTTACGATGGACTTCAGAGGATGAACTGATGCCAACTCCAACTGTACGACATCGGATATTTCATATGCTTCTGCCTGAACCTTGGATTTAGGATGGACCCCACCGAACCTCACCGAAATGACCTGCCATTTGAACTACGATGCACCTCACTGAACTCTGCCTGTATCACCTTTGTCTATTGATGGACTACACTCCATTTTGAAATGGAATATATAGACTATAATTTAATTGCCAACAAAAGCCTTCATCAGCCAACTAACAAAGGACAATGCATCTATGTGAACTTCTGCAGTTAATCCAGGATGGACTTCAAAGACATTAGTCATTAATCTTACAGTTCATAAAAAAATCTTTTTTTTTTTTTTTCTTTTTTTTTAAACACTGGACCTTAACACTTACTTAGTTTACTAATCTTAAACCAAGACTTGCACTGCACACAAACAACTAATACTGGCATTATATTCATACTGGTTAGCCAGAGTGGAACTGGCCCCCACAGTGAGCCTGGATCTTCCCAAGGTTATTTTTCTCCATTAACCAACATCTTATGGAGTTTTGTGTTCCTTGCCACAGTCGCTTTCAGCTTGCTCACAGGGGTTCTAAATACAAGTATTATTTAATTATTTAAAATGTATACACAATTTACAATCATATTTAATCAAACTACACAATCATCACTCTAAGACTTTATAGATATTACAGTTTTATTTTTTGTTAATGCATGATTTTCTGTAAAGCTGCTTTGAAATGATGTGTGTTGTAAAAAGCGCTATACAAATAAAAATTACTTGACTAATACGTGTTATATGTGAAAATATGAGAATTCTGTTGTTTTAATTTGTTATACATGTCCTTAAAGCCAGGTTAAAATTGCATAAAATGCTTTGAGGGATTTAAGAATGTGTTAAATGCATAAAATGCAGTGTGTTTGAGCATTTCTGTAACTGCTGATGTTACAGAAAGTGGTTTTAATGTTGTGGCTGATATATATATATATATATATATATATATATATATATATATATATATATATATATATATATATATTAATATGACATTTTAATTTATTTCAAAATATTGTAAATAATTTTACATCATAAATTGTCTTTTTTATTTATTTATTTATTTTTAAAAAACCTAAAACTGTTTATTTTCAGGTTTAAATACATTTTGAATCCCAGATTTTCATTGTGGACTCAGACATGTGAATGGCACTTTATATCTTTTAATTTATAAATAAATAAATGAAAAGAAGAATAAATTAAATAATGAATGTTTGAAAGTGTCATTTTATAAATAATCGAACACGTTTACACATACTGCAAATCTGTTTTATCCACGTGAAAGTTAGCGAGGCTGCAGTTCTGTTAAGTATCTGGGGTGTAATTAACGCTTCCAGCGTAGTGTGTTTTACATCATGTTTGCATTGGTAATGTTACTTTGTCATTTTAGAAGATCTCCCACTGAGTTGCCTGTGGCCATCAGGAACAGGGTCAGCACACATGCAGCAGAATCACAGTCCAACCTTTAAAAAAAGTATTTTATTATTAAATATCACTATACCACTAAACTTATGATTCTGTTACCAAAACACCCCTGATAAACTTAATTTAATCACAATTTAAGGTGGAGTGAAAATAAATTCATTTGGTTAACAAAATATTATATTACATTATATTATATTACACTTAATTAATTCAGCATTTATTGATATGGATGGTACAGAAATTAAGAAATGGAAATGATGGGGTAAACTTTAAGTCATGACTGACAAATATGTATCTTTTAAGGAAGAAGCTATTTAATGAGCAGGAGTTGACTTAGGCACTGTGCCATCAATGGAATCTTGAGGTTGTGCAAAACTCCAATATTTATAATTACATTTTTTCAATACCAAGTTATCTGAGTTACATTATTCACATTAAACTGCAGATACAACTAAAACCTAAAGCATAAAAAACAATCTGTTGCTGACCAATGGTGGAGAGGAGGAGTGATTTGTTTCTTTATTTTTAAAGTCCCATTTGATGACACTAATGGTGCAAAAAGTGGATCCTTCAGTTTAAAATGTATAGCTCTATACTCTTACTGTGTTTCAACAAGTGTCTCATTTGTGTCCATGTTTATTTCCCCCATTTTAAGACATAATTTAGATATTTTAGGACATCTGTGACAAAGTTAAACAGAAACATAATTTTGAAGTCCATTATGTCTCCTAAGCAATGAAAGAGCATTTTCTGAATAAATAAAACTGGGTTGTTTGGAGACTAGATAAAGTGGACTTGTGGAAATGGATTGAGGTGTAGCACAATGGGGCAAAATCTGCTCAGGGAGATTATTTACACTATCATTGCATTTGCACAGGCAATATTTATTAGTCCTTTGCAATTCAAATGTCATGGATCTTGAGTAGATGCATTTGGGCAGCACAGAGAAAACAAATCCGTTGTTTTTAGTTAATTGTATTTTCAGGAACAGCATTTCCATTTTCATCTCTATTTCTGTTCTTATTCCTACTATATTGTAGAGTTCATTAGTATGCTAGTAATGCAAAATCCAAATGAAGAGAGATAGCGTGAAATGGGATAGTGGATCTTTGTGTGTGCTCCTTGTAGGAGGGAGGTAAAACTAAGCACAGCAGAGTAGTGGTTCTCAACCAGGGGGTCGGGACCCACTAGGGGCCTCAGCACACTTCCAGGGGGGCCTCAAGATCTTTTAAAATAAGATAATTATATTTTTTATATAATTATTATAATTCAACTTACTGAAAATGCTAAAAATGTAATTACTCCCTTCAACAGCTTGCTTTTTATGTTAGAATATACAGTTCTAGACATTTCTGGAATCACCAGTTTTAAGGAAATATCTTATAATAGATATATCTCAAAATATAAATATCTAATAGCCTACATGGGGGCCTTCGAATATTTTCTCTGACAATGGGGGGCCTTGGAGTCAAAAAGGTTGAGAACCACTGGAGTAGAAGACCACACCCACTCTATAAGAATACAACAGTTGAGTTCCAAAAGTAAGAATCCCATTCATTTTCTCCACAGAAAAAAAAAAAATATTTTAACACTGACATTTAAACCTTTCAAGACAGACTGACCATGAGCTTAGAGATTGTTAAGCAATGATATATGCTTCTGTTGAAGCAAAATATCAAAATGATTTTAACTTAATATTTTAAAAATTAAATTTAATAGCCAAATTTCAAATAAAGAACAACATTACCCATAATCCTAAAGAAAGATCCACCAATCAGAGAAATACTGTATCGAGATGGTCTCTTTACAGTTTCAAACTACTTATACAGGTGCATCTCAATAAATTAGAATGTCGTGGAAAAGTTCATTTATTTCAGTAATTCAACTCAAATTGTGAAACTCGTGTATTAAATAAATTCAATGCACACAGACTGAAGTAGTTTAAGTCTTTGGTTCTTTTAATTGTGATGATTTTGGCTCACATTTAACAAAAACCCACCAATTCACTATCTCAAAAAATTAGAATACATCATAAGACCAATAAGAAAAACATTTTTAGTGAATTGTTGGCCTTCTGGAAAGTATGTTCATTTACTGTATATGTCCTCAATACTTGGTAGGGGCTCCTTTTGCTTTAATTACTGCCTCAATTTGGCGTGGCATGGAGGTGATCAGTTTGTGGCACTGCTGAGGTGGTATGGAAGCCCAGGTTTCTTTGACAGTGGCCTTCAGCTCATCTGCATTTTTTGGTCTCTTGTTTCTCATTTTCCTCTTGACAATACCCCATAGATTCTCTATGGGGTTCAGGTCTGGTGAGTTTGCTGGCCAGTCAAGCACACCAACACCATGGTCATTTAACCAACTTTTGGTGCTTTTGGCAGTGTGGGCAGGTGCCAAATCCTGCTGGAAAATGAAATCAGCATCTTTAAAAAGCTGGTCAGCAGAAGGAAGCATGAAGTGCTCCAAAATTTCTTGGTAAACGGGTGCAGTGACTTTGGTTTTCAAAAAAACACAATGGACCAACACCAGCAGATGACATTGCACCTCAAATCATCACAGACTGTGGAAACTTAACACTGGACTTCAAGCAACTTGGGCTATGAGCTTCTCCACCCTTCCTCCAGACTCTAGGACCTTGGTTTCCAAATGAAATACAAAACTTGCTCTCATCTGAAAAGAGGACTTTGGAACACTGGGCAACAGTCCAGTTCTTCTTCTCCTTAACCCAGGCAAGACGCCTCTGACGTTGTCTGTGGTTCAGGAGTGGCTTAACAAGAGGAATACTGTAGCCAAATTCCTTGACATGTCTGTGTGTGGTGGCTCTTGATGCCTTGACCCCAGCCTCAGTCCATTCCTTGTGAAGTTCACCCAAATTCTTGAATCGATTTTGCTGGACAATCATAAGGCTGCGGTTCTCTCGGTTGGTTGTGCATCTTTTTCTTCAACACCTTTTCCTTCCACTCAACTTTCTGTTAACATGCTTGGATACAGCACTCTGTGAACAGCCAGCTTCTTTGGCAATGAATGTTTGTGGCTTACCCTCCTTGTGAAGGGTGTCAATGATTGTCTTCTGGACAACTGTCAGATCAGCAGTCTTCCCCATGATTGTGTAGCCTAGTGAACCAAACTGAGAGACCATTTTGAAGGCTCAGGAAACCTTTGCAGGTGTTTGAGTTGATTAGCTGATTGGCATGTCAAAATATTCTAATTTTTTGAGATAGTGAATTGGTGGGTTTTTGTTAAATGTGAGCCAAAATCATCACAATTAAAAGAACCAAAGACTTAAACTACTTCAGTCTGTGTGCACTGAATTTATTTAATACACGAGTTTCACAATTTGAGTTGAATTACTGAAATAAATGAACTTTTCCATGACATTCTAATTTATTGAGATGCACCTGTATATCTGCATGTATCCGAATATTTTGCAATAAACATAAAACATATTTTTAAACTTATAATCAATGACTATAATTCAGTAGTTTTATATTGTGCCATCGTTTTGTGATTCTATTAGGTCCTTTCTTTCTTTCTATCTTTCTTTCTTATTATTATTAGTAGTAGTAGTAGTAGTAGTAGTAGTATGTAGATGAAATTGAAATGATTCTTCAATTCAAAGTTTGTTAAGTTGTTATTCATCTTGGTGCTGGTTGGTTTGGTTCATGGCTTAAAACTTTTAAATGCCAATGGAGAAACTGAAAAGTAAAAGCCCTTTTGGAACCAAGACTGCTGAAAAAGTGGGTGGTCACCGTTGCACTCTATAATCCAACACTCTCTCCAGCTATCACTTGTCCCTCTCCCTCTCTTTTCCTCTATCTCCTGCATGTCTGCGTCCATCAGCGATGCATCCACTGGGACAGACGTGTTTTGACAGATGCTCATTCTGTATTGGCACATCTCACAGGATGGTATGGCACTTGTCATACTGATAAGAGAGAAAGAGAGAGAGAGAGAGCAGAGAGATATGTGATTAAAAAAAACAAAAGACTTTCCTGCTAACCAAGGCCACATCTTTTTCTCTCTTTTTTCCTCTCTCGTGTCCGCAGGGCCCATTAAATACGAGCAGAATGAGAGCGATAACAAAAACCCAATGCAAAAGAAATGGACAGCCTTCCTGTTGTCCTCTGTGTTGCAATGATAAAATGTGAAATGACATTTTTTGTGTGCATGTGTGTGTGCTCTTCATTTCACCTTGTATTTGGAGGTTATTAAACAATCAAGGTGGAAATGTTTGAATAATTATTCAAAGACTGTGGCATTTAAAGGAACAGCTCACTTTCCAAACCTGTATGACTTTCTATCTACTGTGGAACACAACAAGTCCCCCCCAATAATCAGATATGGCCAGATTGCAAATAATATTAGGTAATAATTTAAAATCCATTTAAGATTTTCTAAATGATTTCTTTATGTATTTAATTAATTCTGAATTTTGAACAGCATCTCCTAAGAGTCTACTTTTAAAAGAGACCATTTTATTTTGAGTATGTCTTGTCAGGTTTGTGCTCAAAAAATGATCCACCAGTTAAAGTAGTTCACCTAAAAATGGAAAATGTACTTTTACTCACTCTTTACTATTTACTCACTGTTTTTTTGTTCAAATCCCATATGCTGTTTTTTTTTTGGAACATAAAAATAGATATTTTAAGCCGCTCTATTCCATAGAATAACAGTTTATAGTGAGCAGGAGCTGTCAAGCTTCATAAAGGACAAATATTATAAAGCACTATTAAAGGTTCAGTAAAAGACATCATAGCAGTAGTCCATATGACAAGTGCATTATATTCCAAACTTTCTGGGGCCACACAACAGCTACTTTTATGGTATTTGGACCTTGACAGCAGTGGTCAATATGAACTTTTTTTGTATGGAAAAGAGCAGCATTATGATTCTTGAAGAAAAGATTGTGTTAAGATTCTACTGGGAGGAAAAACAATGAGGGGCAATTTGAGGGCAGTAAATAATTTTGTGCATTTTCTTTTTGCTAGCCAGCTGACACAGTCATGTCATTTTACAGATACATCAATGATGAAAAGAAATTCAAATTATATTCATCTTTTCTTTGAGACAGCACAAAAAAGAAAGAAAAGATGACTGAAACAGGTAAATTGCTAGCAATGCAAAACACAGTGACTGTCTTGTACTGTGTGAACTTTAAAGGTACATGTATCTTTTAAAAACAAAAATTATACAATTTAGGGCCTTTATCACATTTCAAACCTTTATTCAGGAAATGATTGCATTCAACACCTTTACTGTATTAATGGACCAAAGAGGACTATTATATCTGTGACCTCAACACCCGTGACCCCCCACCCCCAATATTCAAGACATGGTTATGGCCTTGTGCATATGTATGTGTGAGGGTGTGTATCATTGTGTCAGTGTTTGTGAGAACGTGTGTATATGACCTCCTCTCGGGTCAGAGTTGTCTATGTTCTACCTGTTTGCATGCACCCCCCACTTCTTGCCCGAGGCCCATTCACACTCTCCACACAGGAGCATGTGAAAGGCTGGCTATACCCGCCTCGGCCAGTCAGAGTTATTCACCCTAAGGGCAATACAGGATGTGACAATAGAGTGAGCTGCAGGTAATGCAAGTAGTCCGTTGCATGCAGCCTCCTAACAGGTCATCTACTGTATGAGTTACCAATAATTTAACTTAAAATTTAAACATTAAAACATACTTCATAACACAAAATAATTCACACTGTCTCTCAGTTTGTAAAAACAAGCAAAATTATTTTTACACTAATTCTCTAACAAAAGTCTCTGGGGCAAAGTACTGCACTGAAATACTCAAAATACTCACATTTCCAAAACTTTTTTTTTTTTTCCCCCCCTGAAAAATGTCTCTCTCTTTAGACTTCCTTTATAAGTACATTACTGTAACGATTTTTGTTTGTTGTTACACACTACTGGACGGGTCTAAATAATTTTCAATGGTAATCGACAGTATGTTTTAGATGATGTTCATAGAGCTGTAAAAGCTACACTTTTGCCATAACAATAATAATAATTAATAAAACCAAATAAAGTATATTTATAAATGTATAATAAATATATTCTTATTATATATACAGTGTATATATATATATATATATATATATATATATATATATATATATATATATATATATATATATAGTATGTATAGTATGTATAGTATATAATATATTATAATATTATAATATATATTTTAACTACTGTATATATATATATATATGGTATATAATTTAACTTATAATAACTTATTTTTTATTATTTTTAATAATATTGCCTGCAAAATAATAGCTTTCAAAAGTTTTTATTTTATTTTTATATTTAGTTTTTTTATAAACAAATATACAAATAAAGCTATGTACTGTATGAACCGATAGAGCTTAACTTGTACTGAACCTGGAACATTCCTTTTTTAAGTCTTCTGTAAAATTATAGTTAGAAAAGTTAGAATTTAAGAAACCCAAATAAAACGGATGTATAATAAATGAAAGTGAGTCAATGGGAGATTTCCAAACTTTTATGTTAAAAATGTATTATTTATTTGTATCATTATTATTATTTTTAGTAGAAGTAGTAGTATATTAGTAGTAGTTGCAGGAGTTGATGTAGAATTTTAAAAAAACACTAAGACAGCAAAATTTGTCCTCTATTCTACAGTAATACATGCACACAAACAGTGAATGGCAGGGCAACAATGTTTTGGCTCTGAATCAGGAAAGCTGACTCACGCTGAATGGTCTACTTCTCCATGGAAGCGTCAGTCCAGGGGCACATCTTTATACATCAACACACACACACACACACACACACACACACACACACACACACACACACACACAGTATAGAGTGAAAATGAGAGAAAGAGAGAGGGAGAGAGAGAAACAGAGAGAGAAGAGAGAGAGAGAGAGAGAGAGAGAGAGAGAGAGAGAGAGAGAGAGAGAGAGAGAGAGCATAGAGTGAGATTGAGGATGAAAAGAGATATAGATTTGAAAAGACTAACTCTCAGGCTCAGTGTTAAAAGTACATTTGCGGTGGCGGGACAAAAGGAAGTGCCGTCGAGATGGGAGGAATAAAAAGGTGAAGGTCAACCTCATCTCCAGCTCATCCTTTAAAACCCATCTCACTTCAATCTTGCCAATTCATGCCGCAGGTCCCACACTTCCATTCAAATTCCAAAACCAATCTCCAGTAGAGAATTCCATCTCCGCCAGACCGACCACCCACAAACAGGACTTAGCCTCACGGTGAGTCATCTTGGGAGCTCACGTTAAGGGTGGCCTTGAGGAGACAGGGTTTTTTGAGTGGGATAATACTATAGGAATTATGCAACCAAACCTTGGATTTAGAAAATTCAAAAATGAAAATTCTATCATCATTTACTCACCCTCCATGTTGGTATGACTTTCTTTCTCCCATGAAATACATGCATTGGTCAACATTTACTCTCTTTATTAAAAAAAAAAAAAAGATGCAATGAAAGTAAATGGTGACTAAGTTTAACATTCTGTGTACTTTTTAACTTGGCAAGTCTAGACTTTGCTCTCTCTCTATCTCTCTCACACACACATGACCTCAGGTCACTCAAGCCAAGAAGTTACATGCATTTGTAGTCTGCACACACATTTTCGAACATTTACACATCCATATTAATATTTTATATTTATAATGCATTCAGTACATTGTGCACATGATGCATAGCATGCAAAGAATACTGGCAGCATAACATGAATAGACATGGAACTGAATAATTTTCCATATTGAATCGTGGAGCTGTATTCCATTATTCACCATTCAACATAGGACAGAATGCAGAGCAAAGAAAGGGCTAAAGGTGGGCTTCTGGAGCTCAATAAAATCACTAATAAAATCCTTCAGAGCTGTAATACTGCTCTACACTTCATACCTAATATTGCAAAACAGATATCTGACTATTGGCATAAGTCTGACGCATAGAAAAAAAAAAATATGCTTAAACTGTATTTGACTTTATGATCAGAAATGTAACACTGAAAACAAAATGAAATATACAATTGTGCACGTGGAATATGTGGGCAGATTTTGGGCCTATATACACTTGGTCAGTTCATGCGTTTTTACTAATCGGATTGCTATCTGATTGAATAAGCTCATTCCACATCATGAGCTTATTCCACTAGACCACATCAATTTGTTTCCGCCAAATGGATATAAATCTGATCTTCAATTCCCACGCTAAATGCAAACAACATTGAGTTCAAGTCCGTGATTATGCTAATGCCGGGCAGAAAAATTAAAAGACATGATTTATTTTTTGATTCCAACTGACTTTGAACAGTGAGCGTGTTTCTCTGTGATGCGTCATGCATGTCAGCTGCGCTCATTGCCAGTGTTTAGTTTAAGTTTCATCAGCGATCCGCATCGAATAAATGAAGAAAAAAAGTCCTGTCTTTTCTACAACGTGCATCCATATCTTAACCTGTTGTTATTTATTGCGCAACATGCAATACGTTGCCCTATGCAAATATAGGCAACACCTCTGTTTTTTCATGTTTTCCCTATGCTGAGATAGCACTGTTTGGGTAGAGTAAAGTTTACATATGCATCTTGAACGGCCAGATGCATTTACATTTGACCAGTATCATCTGAAATGCATCTCAAACCACCTCCTGAAGTGGTTTGAGCAATCAGATTGCAATCTGTCTAGAAAGCATTTCGGAGGGCATTTATATCTGGTCTTTTCATGATCGGATAGCTATTCAGTCAGTGAAAATGCATTAAGGGGCCAAGTGTAAATAGGCCTTTTAAAGCTGTAGTGTGTATTTTCTGTGCCACTAATGTCACTAAATGAAATTGCAAAAAAAAAAAAAAAAAAAAAAAATTCAAACTGATTTCTTTCTTTCTTTTTTTACTCAGCTTTTTTCTGAAGTTGATTAAACATACAGATAGTCCCGCCCCCAACTCACAGCATTAGTTGAGTCAATGTTATTATGTATGGACGGGTCGCTTAAAACAAACAGAGGAATTTCTATAGCGCCACAGAGACACAGTGTTTACAGTTAATTAACCTACAAACTTTTTGGGTTGGAATCAATCTCGGATTCAGAATATGCAATAATGTGGGAACTTTTTAGTTTTAGCTCTAATAATATTCAGAGTTTTACTCTATATAGAATGTAACTTGATGATTTATAAGTGTGTCATATTCCAATATTTTATCAAAAGTTTACCCAACACACAGTCACAGAGGTTTAGGCTAAGCCCTGAATATTCACTGATTGCAGAAGAGTGCTTTAGATACCTCCATCAGTTAACCAATCAGTCAGCCAGTGGACACAGAATGAAAGAACAGTCAGATAGAATGATCTGCAATCTGAAAGCACTTAAGGACAAAATGAGGCTCAGTCAGGGCTGTAATCATGGTCAGTACTCTGTTGTGCCTCTGTCCATGGTGCTGAAACACACAGCTAGGGGAAAAAAGCCACAACCACAATAAGGAAAATAACAACCACAAATGTTCATAGAAGTGCTGAGATCCCCTTATGTGTTGCTCAAGTAACACAAAATTTCTTCACCCCAAAATTTACTCACCTCCTTGTTGTTCTGAACCTGTATGACTTACTCTCTTCTTTGGAACACAAAACGAGATGTAAGGCAGAATATTCACAATGCTTTTTTCGAAAGTGGTTATGACTACGGCTGTCCAGCACAAAAAAGGACAAATGTGTACCATAAATGTTGTCCATTTGACTCCTGAACCCTTTCTATATACTGTATCAGAACTATAAGAATTTCTATTTTTGGTGAACTATTCCATATGTCTTTTTTCATTTATATTCGTTTAAAGGCCCCATAAATTGGCTTGACAAGCACAATTTTCCCATGTTAATATGTTTATTATTGAATTAGACCACATAGCCAATAATGCGCAACAGTGCCCACCCACTTTTTCAGCCGACTTGGTTTTGGAAGTATTTTTCCTATTAATTTTAATCCAAAGGGATTTAATAAAATATAGTATTTGAAAATGGGACAAAAAGACAGAGGAACAAGACTGTGTACTTGACGTCTTTCATGCGGGAATTAACTACAATCCCAAAAAGCATTGCTATATTTGCTAAAATACAAAACTATTAATTTAAAATGTTTGATTTTAAGTATAGAAACAATATATTTGACTTTTATTGCAAAATATTCAGAAATATACAAGATATGTAAAATATATCACACAGACTGATGGCTTCAACAGAAGCATAAACCATCGATCAATAACCTTAGAGCTCACAAATCTGTCTATAAAGGCTTGTAAGTTAATGAAAAAAAAAATTGCCTATGGAAAAAATGAATGCCATTTTTACTTCTGAAAGAAGACTGTTGCACTTAGCCTTTATAGTTTACATCACAGCCATGAACCATGAATTGCTACCTGCTATTGCTAGTCGATGTCAAGTGGTATTATGGACATTCTCATTCTAAAAAAAAACATTTTATTGTTTAGTGCAAGATGATGTTATTAATATTTTTGGTCCATTTTCCATTATGAGAAACACAGTAATTTGTAAATACACATATGTGCTAAAAGTGAATTTTGTCATCTTTCAGAAGTACACTACCATACAGATGACCTCAAAGCTAACAGACTTGGACTAAACCCTGCAAAACTCCAATTCTGAGAACACACAGTAACTGAATGGTGTCTAACAGTGATCTTTCTGTAATGCAATTCTTTTGATGAACTGTTGACATACATACACAACCCCCTCACCCCGCTTAGCTCCCTCCCCCATTGCTTCTGTTCCTTTGGATAACATGTGCCAGTCTTGCTCTCTTTCAATTCTTTTTTTCTCTCTCTCTCTCTTCCTCATCAACAGTGTGTGGGTGGTGGTCTGTGGTGCAGAACTTAAAATAGATGTTCCCTCTTCGTAAATAGAGGCTGACAAACAGTTGTAGGGGGTGTGTTAGGGTAGAAAAACAGAGTGAAGCATGTTCAAACAGATCCACAAATGCATTTAAAGACCTATATTTCAAGGCAAGGGGGAAAAAAGGGGGATGAGGGAAGCGCGTAATCACAGCGTGAACGACAGAGAGACAAGATGGCCATGTTGACAGAATGATGCAGTGTGGATGAGATCAGGAGCTGTTCTCCCTTAAGGGAAGCTCTCGGTTGAATCCTTTTGAAAGCAGAGAGGAGAGGAGGGCTCTACATTAGACTGAACGCAATCACGAAAATGAAAATGAGTATGACTGTTGCTATTGTTGAAGTCATTACGCATAATGCTCTCATCAACATTATGAAGAGATTGCACACGCTCCCTAAGCCCCATTGGAAGGGAGGAGAGCATGCGTTATAATCCAGAATTCATTAAAAAAAAGCACTGTGCACTTTGTACATGTTCATTCGCTATCAAAATTGAAAATTAATACTCTGAAGTGAGAAAGTTAAGGAAGAATCTAAAGTTAAAAATTGTAAGTAATAATTAATTAAACGTAATTAGTTGAGGCTCCGAGCGATACACTTTGAGTGTAATTTTTCTGTCAAGCACTTGAAATTTGCAAAAGAAGTGTTGATGCAGCTAATCAAGAATTTGGCACGAAGCTACATTTTCTCTCCCTAAACAATTATTCACAACTTTAAAGACCCAGTGAAATCAAAATTTGAGATGTGTGTCTTTTACTCCATGTCTGTCTCCCTCTGAGGCCATCTATATGCTAGCTATATGCATTTAAAATGCAAAGTATTTATTTTCTGGGAAAACAGATAAAAAAAAATTGATGACTCAACTTGCACCACAAAGATTTCTGTCAAATTAAATGCTCTCTAAGAATGAGAAGGTTTCTCTCCCTAATATCACCTAAAAAAAACACACACACTTTCTTAATCAGTATTTTTATCAAGTTTCCCAGTAAAATTATATATACATATATATATATATATATATATATATATATATATATATATATATATATATATATATATATAATTGCTTCAATTTCCTTTGAATTAAGTTTTTTTTTTTTTTTTACCCTATTGGCAACTAGTTTTTTCTATTCTACCCGGCCTGAGCCTGACAGGACCCAACAGTTCTGAAGCAAGATAGGTGATGGTGAGAAACAGATCAATATTTAAGTTTTTTACTACCAGCCCCAACCAGTAGGTGGAAGAATGTGAAAGTGAAAGTGTAGATTTACAGTAAAAGAGACTTAAATATTGATCTGTTTCTCACCCACACCTATCATATCGCTTCAGAAGATATAGATTTCACCACTGGAGTCAATACAGAGTTGAAATATTCTTCTAAAAATCTTCATTTGTGTTCTGCAGAAAAAAGAAAGTCATACACATCTGGGATGGCATGAGGGTGGGTAAATAATTTTTTGGGTGAACTATACCTTTTTAGGCAAACAGGTTGTGATTCTAGATCTTTCTTCCCTGCCAATCATTCCAGAATCCGGGCAGTCAGCAAATCTCAGCCATGCTAGGTGTCATCATCTCCTGACATGTCTGTGCGCTGTTTAAGATAAGTGACAAGTCATCCCAGCCAAAGAACTGTAATGTGGGTGAGCAGTGCGTGTGTGTGTGTGTGTGCGCATGTGTGTAGGTCATATTTCTCACTGGCTAGTGGATGACATCATGATGTCGACATTCCATCCACTTCCGACCCCAAGGAGTATGTGTTAGTAAGTACACTGGGCTGAGTTCCAACCCTTGCTGTACTTTACCATGTTCTGCCTTATTTTCTCTTCAACACACACACATTCTGCACAAAATTGCTGAGTAATCAACCTCTGGCCAGCTACCTCATCATCCAACATTTACTTTCTCTCACTCACACACGCGTTCGAAGCATGCATCCTTTGCCAAGATGGAGTGAGCCACACAGTTTAAGGGATAGTTCACCCAGAAGTAAAAAAATAAATAAATGTCATTACGTACACACCCTCTTGTCATTCTGTGTTATTTTCTTTCTCCAGTGAAACTTAAGGCAGAATATCCAAGCTTCTGTTTTTACATACAACAAAAATTGATGCTGATTTTTATTTTCAAGCTGCAAATAGGACAACAAAGCACCAAAAAATAAAAATAAAAATAAATAAATAAATAAAAAAATAGTCCATATGACTGGTCCACTATATTCCAAGTCTTCTGAAGCCATTCAATTGGTTTATGTGAGGAAGATAGCAAAATATATTTTTTTATTTATTGATAATCTGATAAGAGCTCACAAATCTTATCTGCGCTTGTGTTTAACAGGTCTGACATTACTGACCCAGTGTCACAACCTCGGTCTGACAGCCCTCTCCTTTCTGTTGTCTGTTAATGTGTTTGTTTCTGTCTTGTGTTGAGCGCATGGCTATGTTGTTTTCTGTCTGCCATGCACTCTCCTTACCCTGACTGATTGTTTCCTCTTACCATGCCTCCTCGTTTAGTCCTTGTCATGTTGATTGTCTGCACCTGTCCCTCATGTATGTTCCACTATATACTGTGCCTTCTTTACTGTTGTCTTTGTCGAACCATTTTGTTCGTAAGTTTGTTTGTTACTGTTACAGTCTTGTTCTTTTTCCAGACTTATTCCTGTTTGGTCCTAGTTATTTGTCTTTATTCTAGTTTTGGTTTGTGGGGTTGGGTGTGCTTGTAGGGGGGGCAACTATATTATACCTTAAATGTCCCCTGTACACATGTAAAACATCATTTGCTGTTTTAATATTTGCAGACATGCAATTTTTTAAGACAACCAAAGATTCACCAAATTAGAGAAAACATTTTAAAAGTTTAAAATATATAAACAAACAGGCTCATGATAAATGTTTCAATAAGTCAATACACCCTAACAAAAATGACTCTTAAAGTTGACTTTGCATATTCAACTAGGATAGAAGTAAGTATTTAAACATTGAAAAGATTACTTTACTTTAAAGATCCAGGGCTGTGAGACAAACGCAGCCTCAAAACTTCGATCACTGACTCAATCAATAATACTGCCAGGGAAAAAAAGGCAGTGATACACAAGCCTAAATTATATTTGAGTTCATCATTAAGAGCGTCTGCCTCTCCCAAGTGCGGCGTAAAGTGGCTCTTAATGGACATGTATTCTCTGCACTCATAATGGGAGCTTAAAGCTCGGCTGGTTCGACTTAATTATAAATCAGTTTTACTGTATCATCAGCGATGCTTTAGTTGGTCACGGCCTGAGCTTGGTGTTCAGTTTTAGTTGGTGAACTTGGTGTTACTTGGACCTAGGTGTTTTTTCCCCCCGGTTATTTTTCAATATCAGTGTGCCTGTACGATGCCATCATGGCGGTGATGTGCAGCGTTTGCTTCTCTGTTGCAAAACTGCTGTGCTGAGTATTTCTGATTTGCCTGGCCTTGTCCATTATTCTCTATTGCAAATGTTACCTAATGCAATTTTTTTTCATTTGAATTATATAATCCGTGACTAATGCTCCTCTTTCATGTGGAATATTAATACAGCTTTTGCATTTTGCACAAATAGTGGGATTTTAAAAATGTAAATGAAAATGCCAATGTTGCAGTTTCGGGGAAGGGCTTGCATTACATTTCATGTATTTTATGCAAATCAAATGTGCCTTTAACAAATACCCCAAACAAATAACTGAATGTATTTTCATGGGTTAGAGGTGGGGGAGAGAGAGGTCTCTTTGGGCCCTGCTGGAAATGAAGACATTAAAAATGGGAGGAAGGCATCACTGTATGACTTCCACATTCAAATTCAACTTGTGAATTCACACGAGAGCTGGATATAAGATCCCGTTTCAGACGCATCAACTGCCTTCCTTTTGATCTGTGTGACTTTATTGGGTCATGAAAGTTCTTCATAAATGACAAATGCAATGAACTGAAGTGTGTGCAGGCTAAATATAGTGACTCTCTCACTGGAAAATATATGTTGTTCTGTTACATCAACAGAAGTAGGTGAAAACATGCATTTAGTCGCTGGTTTATTTTTTATTTTTTGTGTGTGTGTGTTAAAAAGTGTTTGGAAGACTTCTGTGCTGATTGACTGACCTAAAATCAATTTAATAGAAAGTTTTATGCTCAATACAAAATAAATTTCCTCGTAAAATTATTCTGACTTGGCCCTCAGTTTGTAAAACCAAGCAAAAATTGTGTTTATGGTAATACACTTACAATGAAAGCCTACTGGGCAAGGCACTGCACCAAGATAAACTTTAAAAAACACACTGTTTCAAAAGTATAGACACAAAACTTAAACACACATTGTCCATGCAAAGTTATATCAAATCTTTCAACTCCTGTCATGACCATGTAAAGCCAGTCAAGTCAGAAATTTTCACAGTATATGAGCAAGGATACCAGAAACGGGCTATTTAAATAGAGAAATATTCACCCAGAAATATTGTTCGATAGTCTCACCACTAAAAGGATGATTTAAGCTGCACATTTCTACTTTTAAACTCTCCAGATTGTCTTGCTCTATAGACTTCCATTGTAAGTGTACTGTAAATGTGATTTTAGCTGTTTTTTATAAACTGCGGTACAAATTGTCCATAGAGCTTGACTTGTTTTGAACCCAGAACAATCCTTAGCTATTTGTTCATAAAATACAAACTATCATGAGAGAATATGACCTGATCGAAACTGAAAGACTTTGAGTGCTGTGTTAATAAAAAAAAATCCAGCTGAAAATGGTAAACTGAAATTGGGTACAAGTAAATGCTTTTTTATTGTGGGAAAACAGTGGCACCTTCTAAAGCTTTTGTAAATGGTTTTAAGAAATAGTGGAGCAATTTTCCTCTCGACCAAAACAAGCTATGGCTAAATTGTTCTTTTTCCTTTTGAAATATTAATAGGAGAAAAGGAAGGAGGGAGAAAAGTGAGAGAAAGTAAGAGAGATGGAGACCCAGAATATGAGAGAAAGCACCTTGGTGATGGGGAAGAGACAGCAATTGACAGCACATCGGAACATTTCTCTATCCTTCAGATAATGACATCGCACCCTGTCAGACAAAGAGTGACTAGGAAGGAGGGTGGAGGGCGGGTGGTTATGAAGAGGCAGGATGGGAGGGGATGTTATATACGAGGGAAAAATTGAAGCAGAAATTGCTATTTTGCTGCTTATAATATGCCTGCAAATGATGTGTGTGCAAATGTTTGTCATCACGACATGGCTGAGTGCGTTAGAGTGAGTGTTTGTTGTGCGTGTTATCAAGTGTGTTGTGTGCAGTGTTGGGGAAAGACTAATTAAAAGTAGTGATGCTACAAACATAATTTTTATTAGTAGCTTGACAGTAGCTCAGTTTTTCAGTTTTCCAGTAAAAAGCAACTTTTTCGAAAAAGTGGCAGTGTTGTGTGAAAAATATCGAAAACATTTTTCACATTGTATTACATGCACTGCTTCTTTTACTGGTCATTTATAGTGTCTAACCACATAATAACATTTCTCAGGGCAGTCTTGTGTAACCTCTATCTAGTGGCATTTTCATATAATATAGGGTTTAATATGGGTGAAGTGGGACAGTTAAGTTTGATGTATTTTCTTAAATGGTTAAAATTGATTAATAAACTAATCTTTGGGAAGTAAACAGATAACTTTTTGAGGTTTTAAATTGATGATTTTACATCAGGATGCTCATTTAATGACCACCATTGGGAAAAGCAATGATAAAGAAAATGACAAAAATTTGAGGCAAATCTTTTTCAGGTGACAAAAGAGTACAAGTTGACTAATGTTTTTATTTTATTTTATTTTTTATGATACATATGATGATTTATGATGTGAAAGTGGATAAGAAAATGTTAAAATGAATTCCAAATAATTTGTAGACATTTTCTATAGAATTATTTTATTTCTGTCCCACTTTACAAACACTGCCTGAAAAAATCTGGGATTTGGTCTAATGTGGATCTCCAAAGGTGGTTCTTCCCAGTATTTTATTTATAATTTTTGCTTTTGATTAGGTACTGTAGGAGACATCATAAGCTTTCCAAATACATTAATAATAATAAATAATGTCAGGTTATGTGGCATTTAGATCTTAATTAAAAGTGCAAAAAAATAAAATAATAATAAATAAATAAATTCCAAAACTGTCCCACTTTACCTATATTCAGCCTACTGTGTGTCAAAAACTAAAATTAATTCAAGGTCATTTTTATTTTATTTTATTTAATTTCGGAGTTACGAAAAAGTGTTATAGTTGAGTTTCAGTGTTTTTCAATCATTTGAGTTTTTATTTTTATTTCAGTTAATAAAAATGTTATCATTTAGTTTTAGATTTAGTTTTCACTAACCATAATAACTTTGGTTTGACTGTAGTTTAACTACTTTTAATTATGAGTCGTTGTAACTAGACAATATTTAGTTTCAAAGTATCTTCCCCAACTCAGATTGTGTTTCAATATTTATTGTTATAAGGATGTGACAGCATTTTTAGAGCATACAAAAGCATGTCAGGTTATGAATATCTGTGCCACTGTGTGTGTGTGTGTGTGTGTGTGTGTGTGTGTATTTTGTTAATCTATGTCTGGATGTCTGTATATGAGTGTATGTGCTTGTCTGGACTTGTGTATGTGTTATGCAATCGCTGACCTCCTGTGTGTGCATTACTCATGCCGACCTGCTGTGTGCAGTCTGGTCAGGTTTGAGATTTGGCCCCAGTCTGAAGAGAAGTGGAGCAGATGTTCCTGTGTCTGGAGCTCTGTCCAGTAAAACCATGTGATCCTGCTCAAGGGAGGCACATGTCTAATTTTGTGTAAATGTGTGTGTGAACATTACGAAAACATGACGAAGCGCACGAAAACATGTAATGGTCAGATTTCTCCCCAAAAATCAACATGGACAGTGTAAATAAAATACATTATTTTACATGAAGACAATGAAGCTTATTTTAGGACCATTTGAATTGTTTCACATTATTGTGACATTTTCTTGACACTTGAGCACATTTCCCCCAAAAATCTTACTGTAATGCAGTTGTATTATTCTGAAAAAGCTGTAATACATGTTTTACCGTTAAAATCGGAACTTTACAGTTTAAATTATATATCATCATGGTAATAAAAATGATGGGGAGGGAGGAATAATTTTGTATAATTTTTGTGGCACTAGCGTCACCAACTGCTGCCAAACACTCCCCCATCATTTTTTGTTTAAAAAAAAAAAAAAAAAAAAAAAAGGTAGTTCTGCTGTGTCAGGATGCTCAAACAAATAGAACCACAGCATTTACACTTTTTATGGAAATCAGCATAATAATGGCTTAATTGTTGTTGTCTCTGCATAATAAGTTGGGAAAAAAAATAAAGTATGTGTTTTAATATAAGAAAAATAACATACTTCATCAAACTATAATTTCTTATTTCTTTCTTTTGATTTTGGGTGAAAATATGACCCAGACATGTTCTTGACAGTGTAGGATCAGAGTAGCCTGGCAGAAGGAAATTAAGAAGAATTAAAACAGAATTACACCAAGATGGCCTGTGACACCGGAAATTCCTCTAAGCATTAAGAAGCTAAGAAAATTCAGACTGGCGCCACCGAGTCTGAGCTGATCTGCATCTGACTAATGAAACTGTCACAAAACAAGGGAGGTTGTCCAGGAAAACCCAACCTTTTACCCTGAAATTCCTCAACGTCATAAATTAAAGACTTTGCCTGCTGATGCCCAACAGTCTACAAAAACCCCACTCAGAACAATCTTTGTCCTTCGATATAACCAATTTGACACAATCGCAAAACTAACTTGTCTTGGGTTTTAAAAGTGCATATACATGTATTATGAGCTATAACACTATCAAAAGACTTCATTGAATCGTTCTACACTGCACAATGCACAGTCTATTTTTGATAGTAACATTTTATTTTACACAAATTATTGTAGCCTGATGTAACCTTTAAAATATGTGTATATAACTGACAAATTGATGATTATAATCTTTAATCTCGTTTTATTCATGTCATTTCTAGAATGGTAACCATTTATGATAAAATACATCATGTTTACTATCGTTGAGATTCTTTCGACATTTCAGGGATGTTTATGTTAATTAATTTTTTATGTATTCAGTTGTATCCGAGATATAAAATGTCATGATTGCCCTATTTTGAGCGGGAAATGGACAAAGGCTCATTAATCACCTTTAGAAGGAGGGACAGGGAGATGATCACATGGTATCTGAAAAGACACTTCTGACTGGCTCAAGACACCTTTGGGGTTCGGCCAACCTCAACAGTACAAAGCCTCCCCACCAAGGAAGAACTACTCTTTTCTGCGTGCTCTTGCATCCTCTGCTTCTTCTCTTCCATCATGGCTCTTAGCCTTTCCTCGGTTGGCTTCGCGTCGGCACCCCTCTGCCAGGTTCCGCACAATATAGAGTCCAGGAAAGCTCAGAATGAAAAGTTCAGAAGAAGCCCTTCTCTTCTCTGCGCTACGACTCACCAACGTGACGGGGAGTCATGAGTCTCCCTGGCGAGAGGCCTTGCTTCAAAGCTCCGCCTCATCATTCCAATCCACGATCTTAACAGAGGTCCAAAACATCGACGGAACAAACAGAACTTTCTACAAAGAACCAAAGCAACGCAAGGAAACGCAAATACATCTACAACTTTTGCTGAAAGTGCTAGTGTTTCTTTAATATAATTTGAGTAACACGACTGCAAATCAAGGTATTTATTCTAAATGGAAGTTGATGGTTCTCAAGACATTGTCTATAGACTCCATAAAGTTCAATTTCTCTGTACAGATCATTTCATTCACATTCTATTACAATTTACTCACCAACCTGTTTGTCATGTTTGCCTATGTGTTTAGATTAGCAATAAAGTCTTGTTTGTATTCAAAGTTAATTTGACTGTGGTATATTTTGATAAATAATCTCGTCACTTGATTTTTTAAAAGATCTGAGCTCCGAAGCTCGAACCAAATCTAAACATATTTGTGATATTATTTTCAATAGCCATGAGAACAGTATTACTATAAAGAGTTCACAGCTGCGTCATATCAACACAGCGTGACCGAGTGATTAGACATATGCCATAATTCTTTTAATGAGTGAATTTATCATAACTCCCTTAACCCTTGCTAATTTCTATTTAAAAAATTTACTTAGAGGTCCTTAGAGGACAAAAATGTCAGTGTCAAAAAACTGCCATAATAATATTATATATTAATATAATTTTCCACTTTCAATGAGTTAATTTTTTTAACCAACACCAGTTCTGATCATAACTACCAAATATTCATTCATTTTCAGTATTTTAACCCTTTAAATGCCAGTTTGTTTACATAATGCCACTGTTGTTTTTTCACACACATGCACGCACGCACACACACTCACATACACAAGTTTCTCAATACACACAAACATAACACACTTTGACATCCATACCAACACACCCACACAATTTTAGCTGCATCATTTATTCAGTTGGCCTGCAGTGCACTATAATACAGCAAACAGAAAATAGGAAAAAAGCATGTATTTGCTCCAGAGGCTAAACATGAGAAAAATGGCATCATCTGGTTGAAAATATAAAAAATTAAAATTTTGAAGCCAGGGCTCTGGAATGAAAGCATAATATCATAGAATTCATGATTTTATGCTTTAATGGCACTGGCATCAAATATTGAGGTTTAATGGGTTTCAATGGGGACATTTTTGTCTTTAAGGTCCTGAGTGTAAATATTTTGTATACACAGTGTATTATAGATGTACTATAGGAACTGTCAATTTTGAAATATCAAAATTCCCCCCAAAATACACACCTTTTGCAAAATTTATGCCGTTGACATTAACAAAAAATAAAAAAGACAAAAATGTCCGGAAGGTTGCACAAGGGTTAAACTAATTCCTTGCATATTAATTGTGATCGGATACAATGAGCCTGTTGTATTACATTATAAATGGTGGAGAATCTTTATTCAGATTTATAATCTGATTATTTGTCATTTATCTTTCTTATAATGGTGGTCGAACGCGGCTAGTTCCATTATACAATTTCCTACATATTATTATTGGAGATAAGCAAAGTTGCAAATTTTCCTACATAATGGCGTAGACATGCGGACAGTTTAATTTAATTCCTAAAACACATAAATTTCCTTACATATTATTGGTGAAGGTACGCGGGCACTTTAATCCATACTGTGTACATTTATACTACCATAATTTCCCTACAGCAGGTTTTGTGAGATTCACCTCTATGTATAAAACTGTGTGTATGGATGCCTTTTAACCCTGCATTCATTCATCAGCATCTCAGATAATACTGGCTGTAAAAGTGTGTGTTTGTGTGTGTGTGTGTGTGTGTGTGTGTGTGTGTGTCAGTCTGAACTGAGTGAACTCATTTAACCCTGAGTCAGGCACAAAGGTCTGAAATCCTGCAGAGGTAAAAACTCAATCAACACAGAACCTTCTTATCACGGAACATTCAGACTATGTAGGAGGCAATATGAAAAGCCTCTAGAGAATCTGTGTTATTGAGCTGCTGATGGCGAACTGTAATGATGTTGTTCTTAAAGTCAACATGAAATCAAAATTCAGCCTATTTACTTTCATAATGTGCTGTATGGTCTTGTTGTGCACAATTCATCTAAAGAACAACAACATTTTTGTAATCTTTCATCAAAATCTAATAACTTGTACTGACTAATAAACATCTTTCCTTTTCGGCTGACATCATCAATCGCTGGTACTTTTTTAACCCCTTGTCTTCAACCACAACCACATTCTGGTATGTAACACCCACTTTTCACAATCCAGTCAATTCCTAGCGAACAAAATCAAGACCCTCCCAAATATTTTGTTTGTCTTACTATATTCTTTCACTTCGAAATGTCAGATTATAGAAGAAGACGGGTAGCAAACCCGGTTTCATGTTGACATTATTCCAAAAAAAGTCTTGGTAAACATTCATAAAATGTAATAACTTGCTCTGCATTTGAAATGACATTCCTTTTTGGCTTATTACGATACACCAAACCAATTTTTCACACCCACCCCTCCAACCACCGATTTGTCTGTCCGCACTGAACGTGAAACCGCTGTGCAACGTTGCACAATCACAGTCAATCAGAAAATATTTGATGTATATTGTACAGTTATGTGGAGCCGGATTTTGGACCAATGAGATTTCACTGTGGGTGGGGATACCCAGTGTTATACTGCAGAAATAAAAACCAAACAATCAACAAAATATCCTGACGCTCATCGCTTGTTGCAGCCATGCCTAGTTAGGATACCAAAAAAATCAAATAAGGTTTACATGGACGAGAGGACACGATGTAAGGAAAACTGAAAGTGCAGATCACTCTTGTATGCAAGTATGGAAAAAGAGCTTGCTGCACACTTCAACTGTGTACAAGAACATACAGTAAATTCCAATATGTTTTAAGTGACTACATACTTTCCTGCGTACAGTGAAAATATTACTTTTTACTAAGTCCAAAGTCCAGGTGGAACATCGTATCACTGCATGCAATGATCTTCTGTTGTTTGAGTGACACTTTGTGGGTAAAAACACTGTAAAATCCCTAGTGGGAACAGATGTAGATATATATGCAAATAGAACAAAATAAAACCTCAATATATGTGCATCAATGTGTATCAAAGTAAATATGCCTGGAAGAAATTGAGATTTAGAGGTGGTCCATAAATATCACAGACAATATAAGGTTGTTATGGAGACAGTTCTGCGCTAAGAGGGTGGTCCACATCACCAAGACAACTAGCGCTGCACCCCCAGATCGCAGCTCGACGGCAGACTGTTTCATCTCGATTTCTCTCTCTCTCTCCTGCATTGTGACTTCATTCCAAAGTGCTTAGCCTCTCGTTATAACGGTGTCATTAGGAGGGGCATTAGAGAATGCCTGCCAGGCATCTCTCGATAGAGGAATTGTACCCAAATAGTCAGAGTGCTTAGACACACTCATGATCTAATGCTCCACTAGCACTGAAGATATTGTTATCTGAGAGGTCCCACAGAGTAGACTGAGCATAATGGTTTTAGCACTTTGGGTTGCAAACATCAGTTTTCTTTATTAGGGACAGACAGGGAACTGAACTGCATAGATGTTTATCATTTAATTGTCATGTTGAATGGAGAAGCCTGTTAAAAAATCTTCAAAGCGGCTTCTTTGGGAGAAAGGAGGTAGTTTTGTTTCCAGGCACGAGCAGAGGGGGTGGCTCTAGGGTCTCGAGCCCCTGCTCTTTTGCTGAGGTGCCCCTCAAATGCCTCCCAAAATAAAAACTTGCTCATTCAAATGAAATTACGATTTTTTTATGCTTAATAATAGTATGTAGGGGTGTAAAAATGCATCAAAATTATGCTGAAACTTCAATGCATCAATTATTGAATTTAATAATCAATTATAATGAATTTAATACTACCCAATGTGTTACAGAGGCCATCTCAGATTACACGTGAACTCTCGCAACAGACGTGCGCCGTGTGACAGAGAAAACAAATCTTTCAATTAAGAAAGTTTAGTTCAGATTTCTGCCTCATTGTTCATAATTGCGTGCATCTGTTTCAGAAAAAATAAGTACATTGATATTCTTTTTTCCCCCAAAAAATATTATGATATATTATGCATATTGTGGAATATTTGGAGAATAGACTTGGAAAAGTGGCGATACTGCGTCTTGAACCATGATCATTATTTGTCATTAATGTGTAACACGCCATTACGTTTTTAATTCTGTGAGCTTGCTTAGTTTAAAGATCAGGGCCCATATTCACAAAAAATCCTAAGGCTAAAAGTAGCTCCTAACGTGGAAATTTAGGAGCATTAGGTGCGTGTCACTCCTAATTTTAGGACTCATACACTAAGAGTGACTCACAAATGATTTGAAGCATGCCTGCTGTCGTCAATCCACATTAAACTTTTTTTTTTAGAATATTAAGACATAAACCATTTAGAAAGGTATCACCTGAATCACAATTGAGTCGATGTATTTTAATAATATAACATTATAATATTTTAAACTTTATAATATTGACATTGGCCTTTAAAAATTTATCGTCTAAATCGGGAGGGCGTTTTTATTATAAGTTATTTAGAGATCCAGTTACCTCTCCCACGAACCAAAACAACCAATTTACACCAATTTACACGAGATAAAGGTTTTGACAACTCTCTGCTCTCTGGCCACATCAAAATAAAACTGTGTTGCACGGATGAATTGGGAATTTCTGTCATCCGTCACCAGTATAACCTACTGTACAAAACTATCTATGCCCTCTCCAGACCGCACATCATCCGATAATTCATAGTGTATGTCTTCCTGTGGATGATTCGCTTCAGAGAAAAAAAAGGCGGCATTCACGGCCATCGCGGGGCTCACCGGTGTAGTTGATACAGTAGCCGGGATGCATGCTTGTTTCATTGCACAAATCTATCTATCTATCTATCTATCGATCTAGTCAAGTCATTTTTATTTGTATAGCACTTTTCACAACACACATCGTTTCAAAGCAGCTTTACAGGAAATCATGCATAAAAAAAAGGAAACTGTAATATCTATAATGTCTTACAGTGATCATTGTGTAGTTTGATTACATATGATAGTAAAATGTGTATAGAAATTAAATAATTAAATAATAATTGTATTTAGAACCCCTGTGAGCAAGCTGAAGGTGACTGTGGCAAGGAACACAAAACTCCATAAAATGTTGGTTAATGGAGAAAAGTAACCTTGGGAGAAACCAGACTCACTGTGGGGGCCAGTTCCACTCTGGCTAAACAGCATGAAAATAATGCCAGTATTAGTTATTTGTGTGCAATGCAAGTCATGGTTTTAAGTAAGTGTTAAGGTCCAGTGTTTTAAAAAGAAAATATTTTTTATGAATTTTAAGATTAATGACTAAAGTCTTTGAAATCCATCCTGGATTAACTGCAGAAGTTCACATAGATGCATTGTCCTTTGTTAGTTGGCTGATAAAGGCTTTTGTTAGCAATTAAATGATAGTCTATGTATTCCATTTCAAGAGTGTAGTCCATCAATAGACAAAGGTGATGCAGGCAGAGATAAATTATGTGGTGCATCGCAGCTCAACCTACAGGTCATTTCGTTGAGGTTCGGAGGGGGCCATCCTAAGTCCAAGGTTCAGGCAGTGGCATATGAAGTATCCGATTACAGTTGGAGTATGAAGTACACAGTATGAAGTATACAGTCTTCCAGTTGGAGTTGGCATCAGTTCATCCTCTTAAGTCAAAAGACTGAAGTGATGTCCGGCTAGCACTGGCTGTAGTTTGTCGTCGAGACATGGAAACAAATAGAATAATATTAGCGTAGATGTCATTCAATTTTATGCAGAGTTATAGATCATGATGGATGTTTCTGGTTATGGCAGACCTAACTAAAGCAGCCTAATTGTGAGTTGATGGATAAATTAGGTGTATGCCTGGCTAAACAGATGAGTCTTTAGTCTAGACTTAAACTGAGTGAGTGTGTCTGCGCCCCGAACAGTGTTAGGGAGACTATTCCATAGTTTAGGAGCCAAGTATGAAAAGGATCTACCTCCTTTTGTGGATTTTAATATTCTTGGAATTATTAACAAGCCAGAATTTTGTGATCGTTATGAACATGGTGGAATATAGCATGACAGAAGGTCACTTAAGTACTGTGGAGCTAGACCATTCAAAGCTTTGTATGTAGTTAACAGAATTTTTAAATTAATACGAAATTTAACAGGTAGCCAGTGTAACAACGATAAAATGGGGCTAATATGATCAAATTTATTGGTTCTAGTCAGCACTCTGACAGCTGCATTTTGCACCAACTGAAGTTTGTTTATTGAACTTGCTGGACATCCTCCGAGTAATGCATTACAATAATCTTGTGTTGAGGTCATGAATGCATTAATACATTTTTTTGGCATCAGCAACAGAGTGCATGTGTCGTAATTTGGCAATATTTCTCAGGTGGAAGAATGCTGTTCTACAAACATTGGAAATTAGATTTTCAAAGGACACATTAAATGTTCCAATTTGGTATAAAATATAACACCTAAGTTCTATGCTGAAGAAGACGATGTAACAGTACATCCATCGAGAGTCAAATTATATTTTAGTGGCTTATTTTTATCTATCTATCTATCTATCTATCTATCTATCTATCTAGCTATCTAGCTATCTTATATTTTATATATCCCACTGTCTGTCTAAGAAGAATTTGCTGACAAATTGCGCTTTCCTGTCTACCAATCACTTTGGCTGATTTAAAAGAGCATGCTCATAAAGTGTGACATAATCCATAGCAACAAGGCTCTTAGCAGTTTTGTGAATAGCTTTTAAGCAAAAACTCTTAGCTAGGAACTCTTTGGAGAACTCCTAGTGGTAATATAAAAACCTTTGTGAATACGGGCCCAGATTATGTGCCTGCAAGAAGACAGATTTTTTTTTTTTTTTTTTCAATTATTGGTTCAGCAAATAGTCCCATGATGAAATGCAAATCCAAAAGACAATTTTGAAACAAATGCCCCTCAAAAAGGTTTAAAGCCCCTGCCCCTCAAAATGTCTGTGCACGTCCCTGTTTGTTTCTGTGTTGTGCTTGAAATGTCAAATTTTTCTCTGTATAAAACATGGTTAAGTAAGAGAGAAGTACATGGCTCTCATTCGCTAATACTTGCATACAAGTGTTTTTACTTCTATGTGTAGAAAAGGTTTTCATGCAAACATTCTGCTGGATTCACAACAGGTGTGTATGCACACATATTTTGTCTTATCTCTCATTTTAATACTGATGAATCTGGATTATCCATATTAGTGTTTTCTGCACAAACTCAACCTTTTTTCGTCACTCTCTGGAAATCTATCATTGGGTGGGTGTTCACACTAAATATGTTATTGCACTAAAAACTGTAAGACACAGCGCTATGAATAAAACAGAATGTAGGTGTCTCGAGACATTATTTTTAACCTGACACATAGTCTAAAAATGTGGCGCTCCTTCACAAGATGCTGTAAAAAAAGCGATACGTGGCGCAACAGTCAACTATGTCTAGCGAATAAAAAAACGAAACAATGGAAAAACGGTGTAGATATACACAAAAACACATTTGGTGTGAACAGCCCCTTACATTCTCTAAAGATCCGCTCTCACCTGAGAGCATACACAGGAAGATTTTTGAATAAACTCAAATGTGTCATTCTTAAAACCTGTTAAAACCAGGGTCAGAAATTTAGGGGGGCTCGGGGCAAAAATAGCACCAAAATTGCCCCCAAAATTTAAAATGTGGGGGTAAAAAAATGCCCTTTTTATTTGTAACATCTGATATAGTTCTTAATATTCTCATTACAATTTTGGTCCTATTTATAAATATTATGGCATAAAATATAAATTATGAAATATAAACTGATGTTGATATAGGCCACATCCACACTGATCTGTTCAGGTTCGAAACCTTTGTTTTCAGTTTCCTAACATCATCATTTTCCAAATGTAATGGTAGCCAGCTGGAATGTGATAGCTGTGCGGTATGTGCAAACCTCAATCCGCTGGCCTCAAGAAGTGCACTAGCGACTGACGCTATCCTCCTCATTAGCACGCCTGCCTCCCATGCCGGCTGACGCTAGTTCAAATCCCGCTCGGAGTGAGTTGAGAAGGACCGGTTACACAAAGTATGCAGTTATGGACAGTGTTTCTTAAAGTGTCTGTTTTTGATGGAGAAAAACACTGTTCTAGTTTGAATAAGAGATGTAAACATAGCAAAATCAATGCATTTTCAAATGAAAATGTCTTGGTGTGGATGTGGCCTTAATTCCTCATTCCCTATCTGTCACTCACTCAACGTTGTGTCGATGTAGTGACACTAGGGGTCGTGCTTGGGAGCTCCAAACACCTCTGATATTTGAGAAAAGGCCAATGAGAATTGGCGAGTGGAATTTGCATGGGGGAAAATTTTGCCCCTAAAGTAAAAATTAATTACAGACATTGGCTGAAATGCAATAAAAACTAAAGTAATGGTTATTGTAGGACTTAAAAGCTAATTGTATCATTATTTTTTACAGCTAATCACAAAAAAATTACAAAAATAAGGAGTTATTATTAGTCTAAAATTAAACAACTTATTAAATATAATTGGTTGGGAATGAGAAGCAAATGTCTGTTTAAAAGACCATTGCTTTAGTCAGAAAATAAAAAGGTATGCTTTACCTACAGAACGTGCTCCAAGAACCCAAAACCAGATGCATTCCAGGCACCTCAAAGGGTTCCCCATTCCAGAAATATTCATCAAACCATGTGACACTCTCAGTAGAGAAAGGTAGCATTTACCATGAGGCGGTGTTAAAGTACAATCCATAAAAACAGCCCTAAAAGGCTTTTGTGACTGAAGTAGGGATGGTGCCCTCCGCTCAGTCGATAAAATCATCTTTTGCCTCCAGTCACTTTGTCAGCCATAAAGAGAAAGCCTGCTCCGCTTTTTATTGTTTTTGAAATGTGGGCACTTTGTGGCACCCCTCGAACCCCCTGTGTCCTAGCTAATGTAAATATTTCAGAGATAGGTGCATAAAAACAGATATATAATTCTAATAAAGATGCATAACTGTTTTGCGTGGCCCTGTCGAGACCCCACTTCTGCCAGTGGGAGAATTCCTCACCTAGATGAGGCAAACGCAGTTAGAAATATATTGATATCAGTTGCATATTACTTTGCCAGGCAGGGAGGCATTTTTATCCTTGTTTTTGCAATCTTCATATTGAGGGACAACTGGCATTCGCTATTGATATAGAGTCTGTTGACTCAATCTAAAGGTAAAATTGAAACCGAGAAAATCAACAGTGTAATTGACCTTTAAACCACCATCTGTTTATTTTTCTCCTGTTAGATTAAATGGATTTGTCATGTTCAATATTAACATTTCATATGCCTCATAAGCGAAGGATTTGCATTGTTTATCATTAGTACTAGTGATTATAAATTATTATCGCCATTTATTAAGATCATTGAGAGGCCAAACAAATAATAATGGCGGAGAAAAGTTTGAAAAATGAAATAAAAGGTGACCAGTGCCTGGATTTCTAGGCGAAAAAAAAAAAAAAAAAAAAAAAAAACAACAACAAAAACAAAGACATTTCTGATTATGGATTTTTTTTTATTATTTTTTTGCATGTGTGTGGTGAGGGTCAGGGACAGGATTAGGTCAGAGCCTTGAAGGTTTCAAGTGTCTCTCATTTTATCAGCTCAGGCAAAACTGTCATAAAGGGACATACATGTACATGCGGCCCATATGAGAATTACAGATGGTTATCAAAAGTCCTTCTTGTCACCCCTAAATTAGTGTCAGTCAGTGTTATAAATATGCTTATAGGCTTACAACACCTACAGAGGTAGAGATATATACAGTATATATACACACTTTAGACATCTCTGCAACTGATAGAACAATTCAGAGCACACAATAACAAATTTGTGATAATCAGAGGCCATTACGTAAACTGGCTTTAGTTTCCAGCTGATAATGGGAAAAAGGTGGATATTTCGAGAATTATTATGGATCAGAAGATCATAATGGACTGAAATACACTTACAAATACAAAATGTCTAAACAGACATAATGAACTGGCGAAATAGCTTGGGTACAATGCTTCCATTATATCGTCTTATTTATTTATTTATTTTTCGAAAACAGCCCATTTTGCTTGTTCTCCTTTGAACGAGCTGAATAAATGATGTACAGTCTGACATCCATCACAACAGCTACATTAGAGGAAAAATGAAAAGTGATCAGACGCAAAAACTGCATTCTTGATTGTTCACAATCAATGATTTTTTATCGCGTCCCGAAATTGAAACAAATTGGGCAAAATGTTTTCATTGAGATTGATTGAACACAAACATTTTAACGATGAGTTGAATTTATCTACCCAAACCTGTCGCCAACCAGCAAAAATGAAAACTAAGCAGCCCACTATCAAAATTGATGTGTTCCTGTAGCTCAACTTGTAGAGCATGGTGCAATTAATGCCAAAGGCATGGGTTTAATTCCCAGTGAACACGGGCACAAAAAAAATAATGAAGACCTTGAACAGATATATAATTCTAATAAAGATGCATAACTGTTTTGCGTGGCCCTGTCGAGACCCCACTTCTGCCAGTGGGAGAATTCCTCACCTAGACGAGGCAAATGCAGTTAGAAATATATTGATATCAGTTGCATATTACTTTACCAGGCAGGGAGGCATTTTTATCCTTGTTTTTCCAATCTTCATATATTTGGACAACCGGCATTCGCTATTGATATAGAGTCTGATGACTCAATCTAAAGGTAAAATTGAAACCGAAAAAATTATAAATTTTAAAAATTATCCGGTAAGTTGTTTTGGATAAAAGTGCCTGCCAAATGCATAAAATTTTAGTCTCAAAGCCAAGTGAACTGCCTACATAGGCAGCTACCTTCCAATACTTGTTTTGTATGACTTTGCATCGCTTACACCTCTAATCCATACTGGAACAGCATTTTCCTCCGACCAAAAAAAATGAAGACGCACTGTTGTCCTACAATTTTAGGTTAAGACATGGAAAATTTTGAAAACTAAATTTTTTATTGATAATGTATTAGTGTGGAGGTGGCCGGCAGCATCCTAACAATCATAGAATCTCATAAGTGACTGATTTTTAATGTGTTACAAAGGCAAAAATGCGCTACATAACATTGTAGACTCAACTCACAATTTACGACTCCAGCTGTTAAATTAATATCTTCTAAAGCAACACGATTGCTTTTGGTAAGAAAAAGATCAATATTTAAGTATTTATTAATTCGAAATAATCGCTTCCGGTCAGCTGCGGTATGCATGTGTGATGTAATAGCGTTGGCACGTGAGACATTCGAGAAATTACACACATGCAGCACACATGGAAGAGCAGCGCTGTTTATAAGTGAGTCGGAGGAACGCTGTACAGAAGCTTAGTTGGTTTTGGTTTAGATCTGTATTTGTATCTGGGGTTTTTTTTGTTTTGTTTTTTTTTCACAATGCTGCATTTATTTTCTTATCCTGGATGTCTCAATCAAGAGAAAAACGCGAGATTACCTCAGTAACATGGCAACGCAAATATGTCATCCTCTAGTGAAGCTCACCAGAAGCGATGGTTTATAGTTAAAAAGTACTTAAATATTGATCTTGTTTCCCACCAAAAGCAATTGTATCACTTTAGAAGACACTATTTAACCACTGGAGTAGTGTGGATGACTTTTATGCTGACTGTCTATGACTTTTGGAACTTCAAAGGTCTGATCACTATCCACTTGCATTATAAGGACCTACTGAGCTGAAATATTTTTTCATTTTTCTTCAAATGTGTTCTGCTGAAGAAAGAAAGTCATACACACCTGGGATATTACCTCATACGATTTCTTTTGAAAACAGATTTTGTTGTTCCTTACTGCATACTTTAGAAAACAAGTTTTTAAATGAAAATGTGTGGATGCGGCTGGCAGCATCATATTTATCATATAAACTGTGACAGATCTGGAAAGTGCTACCAAGGCAAAACTGGCTACATAACACTCCGCACTGTAGACTCGACTCACAAGTGATTCACAATGGAATTTGACGTTAGCATGTTGCTAAGATAACAACACAATACCAAAGTCTTTCTAGCAAGTCAGTCCACTGTCAGCCATCTTTGGAACGCTCTCAGGAGGCTATTTCCAGTCATGCCAGTGCAGCTCCCATCTACTTGAATGGGGGAACACCGAAATCTCAAAAACGGTTGGTCAAGATTACAATCAAAGAACATAGTCCAAATCAGCAATAAAATTTGATAATATTGGAATCATAAATTGTGCTTCTTTACCTCAGATTACTCTATTTCCCCGGCTTCTATAGCTAATGTGCATGCGTTTTCTCAAGTTGATTGACAGGCGATATCTGTATCTAAAAGGTGATTTGCTCTTTCACCTGTAAGGCGGGACTTCCTTTATACAGCCATTGACCGTTGGGTGCTAGTGGTGTTGGGTAACGCTACTTTTAAAAATAATTTGTTAGAATGTTGCGTTACTCCTTAAAAAAGTAACTTAATTAAAAAGTTTTTTTTTATGGAAAGTAAAGCTTCACGTTACTTTTGCGTTACTTTTTTTCTCACAGCCAATTTACACAGCATACAAGAGACATTACAGTTCATGCTAGCTACTGTACAACACTCATGTCAAAACAACATAGTAAAAAAAAAGATATTTAGAAAGTTGGTCTTCACATCATATTTATAATAAAGAATCAATAACATGAATATGCATGATTTGTTTTTCCATCAGCATGGCAGCCAATATGAAAAATGAAGAATAACCACTGTCTTACCTAAAGCAGCAAAGTCCAACACTTGAACCTGCATCATAGTCAACTTAAGATGTTTTTCAAAAGTCAGGATAAAATTCAGTAGGGAATGCCAGCCTAACATGTTCAAGGAATAAGTCTGATGAATAAATGAATATTTTTTACTTAAGTCATCTCAGTGCACGCTTGTTTTGAGTTGATCCACGGCGCATACAGACGCCACAACTTCAAAGGCGCATATTGATCCAACTTGAATGGAATCGTATTTAATGCTTCAAAACTGTCATAAAAACAGTTTGTTTCATGAATCAAACTACTTGTTTACTATAAAACAAAAATTTGGAATATTTTTAGAAACTAAGACATTTTCTCTGATTACACAATCGATGTAGTACGTTGCTTGGAGCCACAGATCCAGAGTCTTTTCTCATCCCATTCTCCCAGTTATGGGGAGCTGTAACAAGGAGCAGTTTGGCAGCATAAGTCATTGAATTGAGTGAATATTTCACCCTGTGTATCATGTCGTGGCCAGTGGGAGACTAGTCTAAATTGCTGATTTTTTTAATGCAGTGTATTAACACATGAATCAACCACGTTCCACTCAACCGAATGTTGACCTCATATTACGCTAAAACACGAAATGCGCATGCGCGATAGTGAGTTGATTGACAGGTGATGTCTGTATCTAAAAGGTGAATGGCTCTTTTACTTGCAAGGTGGGACTTCCTTTCTACATCCATTGACTTTTGGGTGCTAGAGCTTCTTGGTTGGGCATTCCAGTTTCTCCCATTAATTTAAATAGAAGTGACTCGTCTCTCTCCACTAAATAATCTCTGGCCTCACACTCTATAGAACTACAATGCTCATCATGCACTACATCTCGTCCCCTAAGTTTGCACACTTTTACTCCTGATTTCTCGCACTACAGTGAAAGTAGAGGTGTACAAAAGCAACGCATTACTTTATTTAAAAAGTAACTCCGATATTATGGTCAAAAATTAAAAAAATATTGCGTTACTTTACTCATTACTCGAAAAAAGTAATCTGATTACGTAACGCGCCTTACCCCCAACACTGGGTGCTAGAGCTCCTTGGCTGGGCGTTCCAATTTCTCCCATTCATTTAAATAGAAGTGGCCAGTCTCTGCTAAATAGTCTCTGACAATACTCTAATAAGCATTAAAAATATACAGGTATATAAACACTCAGATGCTTAGGTTAGTTCATTACACACAAATAAAATGAACTATTTTCTATCATACATTTAAGTACTAAATGAAATATATTGTAAGTATATTTATAAGATATTTTCCTCATCATTTACACCATTTTTTTTATTTTTTTATTTTTTTATTGTTTTTGCCTTCTCCATGGAAAATATGTGTGATGGTCCCTTAGAATTTGGCAAGTCTTCACATCAGGGGTGCACATATGACATACAATGCTACCTTTTTGAGCAGCTCACTAGGTTTTGGAACAGAGCAATTGTCTCATTATTCCACTTTGGGTAAACTACAGCCAAATTGAACACTACTTGGCAAAAAAAATATTTTCCTTTCAAAGAGTTGATCAGTAGCATATCCTAAATTCACTTTAAGAGAGTTGAAACGATACTGTAAACCTCTCCTGACAGTGACTGGCTCATCACCCATCCCCTCTAAATCTCAGCCCTTGTTGTGTGTCTTAAATGATGAGGAAAATGAAGACAAACAGGCAGGGGTGGATTTACAAGTGTATGACCAGACCTCTTCTCTTTATCCTGCATCCTGCCCCACTGCGACCCTGAAATTGGTGGTTTCTGTGCTCGGCGGGGAGGATGGGGGGTGGGGGGGTGGGGGTTTAGCACACTAAAGGGCCTGGGAAAGCAAGACACAAGCAAATGCTTGTGTCCTTTTTCCTCTCTGTGAAAAAAAGAAGAGAAAAAAATCCTAATCTCACATCGTCTGACGGGGGGCTTAAACGCTCGATTGCTTTGCTGCTCACGTCCCACTCCCATCATCTTCCCCTCTACGTCTGAGAGAGAGGGAATATGGCGATGCATGCGTACACACACACACATATAAACAGGCACAAATATAGGCTTTTGCAGCAATTCTGTGGTGATGAATGACATCCCGTCCCATTGGGTCCCTGTCGATGCATGTTCAAGTGGACGGGATTGAATTTAACCATAGAAATGACAAACCATTTTTTTTGGGAATGGCACATTACAAGAATGGGTTATGGTGACGAAGACTTCATGATTTATGGCAGTACAAAGCACTGAGTGAGAGAAAGAGTAAGAGCTTGAGTCATGAAATGAACCCCACTGAATATCTGATTTTATAGTGCTTTGCACACACACTTTCCATTGATTTCCCTGAACCCTTACCCCTAAACCTAATCCTCAAAGAAACCTTTCTGCATTTTTAAATTTTCATCAAGGCATAATTTAATGTTTAAGCCATTTTCCTTCTTTTCCTCAGGCTGTGACCCGCAACATAAATGATTTCAGGTTTTACTAACCTTGTGGGGACATTTGGTCCTCACAATACAGGCAAAATCTGACACACACACAGACTTCATTTTTGAATGCTTGTCACATTCTCTCTCCACTATATCAAATCCAGTTGAAAAAAATAAAATAAATAAAAATGTAAAGGGAAGAATGCTCTGAATAGTAATACATCTGCCCATGAAAACAAATGTACAGCAATGTCTGTAATTGAGCATCATTTTGGCTATATAGTTTAAGACTGTTTATAATGCATTGGTACCATGCCATATGAAAATACTTTTTTCCCCTTCTGTTTTAGATTAGTAAACCACGAAAAACAAAATGCCACAATAACATTGCACAATGATAATTTGTTTTCTGGGATAATTCTCATGAGAATCTGTAAACATATCTGAGAACATATCCATAAAACAAGACAGGCGTGTTTTCATTTCCTGAAGAAAAAAAAAAAAAAAATCATTAAGATGGAATGCATCAATTAGGTAGGGGATTACAGAAGTTTAAAATTGTATTTTGAGCAACAGCTTAGTGAATCTCACAAAAACATTTAACATTACCTTTGATCCTTATATCAAAATTTAAAACTGTAATAATGTTAAGTCAGCATAAAGGTGGCAAAACAAATATTACCACGATGTATAAATAATTTATTTAAATAATATATTATTGTTGGAATTTGTCACATTACAGTAAGGAAAATGTGTGTTTTTGTTTTATTTTTTGTTTTTTACAGTAATGAGAATGGGGGAGGTGTTTTTAGTTGTCATGCAAATGTAAAAAACCCAAACGATCCAAAAATCTAATCAAAACATAAATTATAGTTTGCATGAAGCACAAAAAGCCTGTGTTTAGGATCTTTTTTTTTTTTTTTTTTTTGCATTGACATTATTTTAATGACATTATTGTCAATGGTTATTCTCATTACTGTAATGTAGTATTCTTAACTCTGTTACATTATAAACGTGTTTCAGTTTCATGGTTAAAAGAATATTCTGGGTTACATACAAGTTAAACTCAATCGACAGCATTCGTGGAATAAGGTTGATTACCAAAATGTTGAGGTTACAGTGAGGCACTTAGAATGGAAGTGAATGGGGACAAATTTTGGAGGGTTTAAAGGCAGAAATGTGAAGCTTATCATTTTATGTAAGCACTTACTGTTCATTCATTTTTCTGTTCATGTATTATGTTTTAACTCATATATTATTTGAGCTGTAAAGTTGTTTAAATTGTCATTTTTACATAATTTTAGGATTTTAAGGTTTACAGCATTACATCATCACGGCAACAAAGTTGTAAAATTGGATAGAATTTTGCACAAAAAAGGTCAGTAAGCGATTTTATCACACTAAAATCATGTTAACACACATATTGTTAGACAGTCTTGAGGCTATATTTTTGAAACAGTGAGTATTTTAAGGTTTACGGATTGCCCCATTTACTTCTATTAGTGCCCCACTGTAACCCAGATTTTTGCTGTTTTTTTAAGAAAAGGAGGGACATATCAAAATAAATTTTTGTGTTAATCGACATTATGCCACAAATACTGTTGATTGAGCTTAACTTGTGTTGAACCTAGAATACTACTTTAATTATCATGAAAATAATGTCACAGTGCAAAACGTCACGGTTACTTGCGTAACCTCCGTTCCCTGATGGAGGGAACGAGACGTTGTGTCGATGTAGTGACACTAGGGGTCACTCTTGGGAGCCCGAGACACCTCTGGTCTTTGATAAAAGGCCAATGAAAATTGACGAGTGGTATTTGCATGCCACTCCCCCAGACATACGGGTATAAAAGGAGCTGGTATGCAACCACTCATTCAGGTTTTATGCTGAGGAGCCGAGACAAAGTCCGGCCATTTCAGCGGGTAGTCCAGCGTTTTGGCAGGAGGGACACAACATCTCGTTCCCTCCATCAGGGAACGGAGGTTATACAAGTAACCATGACGTTCCCTATCTGTCACTCACTCGACGTTGTGTCGATGTAGTGACACTAGAGGTCCCTATATGAAACGCCACAACTGGCTGAACTGTGTTATGTTGACCATGTGGAGAGTCTTCAAGGTAGATCCTACCCAATGGTGAAGGAGTTACTACAAACATGGAGACTGGGGCAGAGGGGCTCTGCCCAAGGATGACACAGTTTGCCAACAGGGAAACGAATTAGCGGAAGATATATATATCGCATGGGGTTTTACCTTACAGGGAACCGCCACATGCGGAGTACCTACCCCAGAACAGGGCTCTTAGTTAGCACGTGTACTGGGCTGGCAGCGAGTCTCTCCAAAAACTTGACTGCCACAGGGCTCGGAAGAAGTCAATCAGGGAACATAGTTTGTGAACACTACTGGGAATTAATGGCGCACATCTTCAGCTCAAAAGAGGTGAAAGGCACTATGTGCAAGTGATACACCCGGCCAGCTATCCCGGGCTTATCCACTTGTATTGCAGCCACTACCTGGGACGAAACCGGTTCCACCTGGAGGTTGTAGAACCTTGCAAAGGTGTTGGGTGTTGCCCAGCCTGCTGCTCTGCAAATGTCTGTTAGACTGGGCCAGGGCCCAGTAGGCCGCTACACCCCTGGTAGAATGGGCTTGTAGCCCTACCGGGGGCGGCATGTCCTGGGCATGATATGCCATAGCTATGGCAAAATGAGCCAGTGGGCGATCCTATGCTTGGAGATTTCGCTTCCTTTCTGCTGTGCACCAAAAGCAGACAAAGAGCTGCTCAGAGATTCTAAAGCTCTGCATGCAATCCAAATAGATGCGTAAAGCTCGCACCGGACACAGCAATGATAGGGCTGGGTCTGCCTCCTCCTGGGGCAGCACTCACAGGTTCACCACCTGATCCCTAAAAGGAGTCGTAGGAACCTTGGGCACATAGCCCGGTCGGGGTCTCAGGATCACGTGAGAGTAGCCCGGACCTGTCGCAAGGAGTGTGAGGTCTGAGAACCACATCTGGGTGGACCAGTAGGGTGCTACCAGGACGACCTGCTCCTTGTCCTCCCTGACCTTGCACAGGGTCTGTGGGTCACTGGGGGAAACACATATTTGCACAGGCCAGGGGGGCCAGCTGTGTGCCAGTGCATCTATGCCGAGGGGGGCCTCATCAGGGTATACCAGAGCGGGCAGTTGGAGGATACTTGAGAGGCGAACACGTCCACCTGTGCCTGCCCGAATCGACTCCAAATCAGCTGGACCACCAAAGGGTGGAGTCTCCACTCTCTCCTGAGGGTAACCTGCCGTGACAGCACGTCCGCTGTAGTGTTGAGGTTGCCCAGGATGTGAGTGGCTCGCAGCAACTTGAAGTGCTGCTGACTCCAGAGGAGGAGACGGCGGGCGAGTTGTGACATACAACGAGAGCGCAGACCACCTTGGCGGTTGACATATGCTACCGTTGCCGTGTTGTCTGTCCTAACTAACACATGCTTGCCCTGGATCAATGGCCGAAACCTCCACAGGGTGATCAGAATTGCCAACAACTCGAGGCAGTTGATGTGCCAATGCAGTCACAGGCCCGTCCACAGGCTGGCGGCTGCATGCCTGTGGATGTGTCTGGAGGTGTCTGTCATGACCATGATGCACCTGGAGACCAGTTCTAGGGGAACACCTGCCCGTAGAAATGAGAGGTCGGTCCAAGGGCTGAAAAGACGGTGACAGACCGGCATGATGACCACGCAATGTGTCCCACAGCGCCATGCCCATCTCGGGACTCTAACCTGAAGCCAGTGCTGAAGCAGTCTCATATGCATCAACCCGAGCGGGGTGGCTACCGCTGAGGATGCCATATGCTCTGAAAAGGTTTCAGTGGAACCGCTGTTTTCAGTTTGAATGCTTTCAAACAGGCCAGCACCGACTGGGCACGCTCGTTCGTGAGGCGGGCTGTCAAAGCCCAGGAACCAATCATCGAGCCACGAAGTTTCAGGGGATAGTGAAGTGTTCCACTCTAACCTGATGCTCGCAGCCGCCCGGGAAAGCATGTCCATCATCTCTGCATCAGCCTGTGACTGGGCAATCGTCCCCGAGGGGAGGAGCCCAGCTGAGGCTTCTGCATCTGACTGGACAAGCCTGCTCTCTGATGCTGTGCTCGAGAGCTCATCATCTTCGCGGGCTCCGAACAAGAGGCCAGACTCGCCGTGAGACGAGCCGGCGGACTCATCCGGAAGCCTGACTGGGGCAGACGAGTGTGCTGGGGAATGGGCGGTCCGCAGGGGGATACCCGGCGGAGGCGATCCAATTGGGGTCCCCAAATTGCCCCCAGTGCTAGCCGCGCTGGCCTCAAACCCGTAGGTAGAAGGACCGAGGCGGGGAGCTGCTGGGGTGGCTTGCTTGCTTACGAAAGCAAGCCGTGACCGCAACGTTGCCATGGTCATGTTCTTGCAGTGAGAACATGAACCATCCACGAATGCTGCCTCTGTGTGGGTCGCGCCCAGACATGAAAGACAGCGATCATGACCATCCGAAGTTGAGAGATAACTACCGCAACCAGGAATAACACACAATCGGAAAGGCATCTTTAAAAAGACGAGTCTTTAAAAAGACGTTCCATGTGTGCCGCTCTTTTAGAGAAATATACTCTTTTAGAGAAATAAACTCTTTCAGAAAATATACTCTCTTTTTTCTGCCGAAGCACCCAGGGGCTTTCTCTGCAGTGCACCAGTGCAGAGGAGGGAGAAGCCACTGAAATGTGCCGTCAGATCCAGCAGAGGTGAATGAATAGTAGAAATTCAGCTCAGTGAGCATGACCGTTCGGCTCCGAAGAGAAAATCTGAATGAGTGGTTGCATACCAGCTCCTTTTATACCCGTATGTCCGGGGGAGTGGCATGCAAATACCACTCACCAAATTTCATTGGCCTTTTATCAAAGACCAGAGGTGTCTCGGGCTCCCAAGAGTGACCCCTAGTGTCACTACATCGACACAATGTCGAGTGAGTGACAGATAGGGAACAATAAATAAATAAATACAAAAATGGAAAGATGCTAAAAACTAAAGGTAAAGACTTCATCATGACATTATTCTCCGAAGTGATTGTCATTATGGTAATATAGTCATTTTAAAGGGATAGTTCACCCAAAAATGAAAATTATCTTATTATTTATTATTTATATACACAACATCACTGGGACCCATCATTCAGGCACATGGTTTCTCTTACCACTGCTATGCTGATGACACGCAACTCTACTTGTCTTTCCAGCCCTTTCCAGTGACTGCTCGAATCTCTGTCTGCCTGCCAGACATCTTGGCCTGGATGAAGGAACACCACCTGCAACTTAACCCAGCCAAGACCAAACTCCTTGTCTTTCCAGCCAACCCTGCTGTTGAACACAACATCACTGTGCAGCTGGGTGCAGCTACAGTAACACCTTCCAAAACGGTCAGAAATCTAGGGGTAACCATCGATAAACAAACTAAATTTCACAGACC